>NC_090317.1:43956846-44259876 GCF_039906515.1 Pseudorca crassidens | reverse complement strand
TTAATGGAATAAATTGCACTTGATCACAGTATATTAGTTTCTAAATGTATTGTTGGATGTTTGCTAATATTCTATTTAGTATTTTGGTATCTACCTTTTACCTGTTAGCATCCTACTGGCTTCATATAAGAAGTTAGGGAAGTTTCCTTCCTTTCTAATGTTCTTACATAACTCATAGAGCTTTGGTACTATTTGATCTTTGATGGTTTACTAGGATTCTCCTGTAAAACCATCTGAGCAAGGTGCTTCTTGGGGGTATTGCTGTAATAACTTTATTTCTTCTATGAAAATTGCCTAATTTAAGCTTTCTAACACTAGAATCAGAATTTTGGTAATTTGTATTTATCTAGGAAGTTACCTATTTCATATAGATTTTCAAGTTTATTTGCATGGAGGTTGGCAAAGTAATCTCTTCCTTTTTCTGTTTCAATGATTATTTCTCCTTTGTCTTTTATTATTTTGTCTATGTGTGATCTCTCCCTTTCTTCCTTCATCAAGCCAGCTAGGGGTTTGTCTGTTTTGAAAAACAAGATTTCGTTTTTCTATTTTGTATCATATTCATTTCTGCTTTTATGTTTTGCTTTCTTTAGTTGTTCTTTTTTCCTAGTTTTTTTTTCGTTTTTTGAGGCCATACTTTAATTAATTTATCTTCATTCTTCCATTTTTACTCATAAAAGTGCATACTGTGTGAATTTGCCTCGGATCACCACTCTAAATGTATCCCATAGATGCCGATATGTAGTTTTTCATAGTCATTCTTTTAAAACATTTCTTTACAACTTCAGTTTGCATCTCCTCTTATATTCAACAGTTTTTAAGAGAAGCTGTAAAAAATTTTTTCAGGTGGAGTGGCCTTTCTGTTTTCAATTTTTGTTATTAACTTTTACTGCATTGGGGTTAGAGAGGATTGTTTGTACCATTTCTACTTTATAGAAATCAATTATCTAATCTCTGTGAGATAATTATGATCCATTTTTGACAAGAATATATTCATTATATAACATTATTGATTAGCTTTCTCTTTTTTTATATGACTTGATCAGCCTTAGACTGAGTTTGGTGTATTAAATTTCCTACTGTTACTGTTTCCTGTTATTATTATTATTTTATCTACATCTCCTTGCATTTTTCCTTTATAAAGGTGTTTGTTTGTTATTGGTGCATAAGTATTCCTATGGGTTTTATCTTCATTGTGAGTTTTGGCTTTTATCATTAAGACGTGTTTTGGTCCCGTTTAATGCTTTCTTAAAATCATCCTGAACCACCTGTTTTCTTAACACTTTACTCTCTGGCCTATGCATTTTTTCCTCCAGTATCATTTAACACTCACCTACTGCATTATGATAAAAAGTTTGTTGTATTTTCTTCTACTTCTATCCCTTCTCTCATTTTTAGTTGCACAGTTTCTGTGTTTTTTTTTCACAGCATAAAACTTTTGTACATTAGCCTTCTCCCCTTTCCCCCACCTTCATTTTACTATTGTATGTAAAATACTCACCATTAGGTATTTTGGTGAAGTTTTCCATCTCATCTCAGTGGGATCACAATCCCAGTTCCTCTTTTAGATTACTTGGCAAACATTCTGTAAGAGAAGTATAGGAAATATTGTAAGTTCCTGGGTCACAGTGTCGCTGTCACTCTATTCAACTTTGCTACTGTAGTGCAAAAGCATTCATAGACAATACATAAATGAATGATCATGGCTTTGTTCCAATAAAACTTTATTTACAACATCAAGCAGTGGGCTGGGTTTGGTTCAGTGGGCCAGTTTGCAGACTGCTTCCTTAGCAAGGGCTGAGGGGTGCAGAATTTCCTGTTTCTGCAAGTTCAAAAGCTTTTTCTGTAGGCTGTGATATTTAAAGGACACCCAAGTTGGTTATGAAATCTATGCTTCAGCCTTTCTTTTTATTCAATCTCTGTCTTTTGATTTTTTTAAATATCCTATTTAAGGTGGGTTTCATATCCTCCAATGCTTGCTTGAGTATAATTAATTTTGTTTGGAGTGTTGACTTCCACTCTTTTTCTCCTTCATGGTTGTTTAATATGTATGCACTTTTGTTCCCTCATCTATTTTTTTTACAAAGTTTTGTATGGAATTCCCTTCATTCTGTTCATCTGTATGATATTGGTTTTTTCGACAAGATTCCTAATTTAATAATGTGAAATTTTCTTAGTATAGCAAAGACCAGATCCTTTTTATTTTGTTTGTTTGTTTTGGTGATGAAGGGAGAAGTCCTGAGTGCTCTGATTTTGCGGTTCTCTTATGTCTTGCAAGATCCTTAATTTTCCCCTTTTGTTTATTTTCTCCATCATTACCCAAGCGCCAACGGATGCTTCTCCCTAACTCTTTGCCTTTATTCTTCCCTAAGAGTTATATCTTTCAAAGACTGCACTTTAAATCATCTCTGTCCCTTCATAAGCTCCGATTTTGGAGTGCCTTCCCTGTAGTCCGGGCTCTCATATTCTAGGACACCTTTTTGGTATTTTTAGATTTATTCTGGGCTTAGTCCTTCTGCTGTAGTTTTAGATCAGCTTTCAGCCCTTTTCCATCTTCTTTCCTCTCTCTTGGCAGCTTTTCTTGGTCTGTCATTTTGTTTTCCACAAAGCCTAGCAATGGGAGTGTGACAAATCTTATGCCAGGATTCATTTTTCTTTTTTTACTCACAATTCTTTTGAATTTTTGGCCTTCTCCATTTTAAAATACTGATGAGGGTGTGGCTTTTGTGTAGATGTACATTTTCCTTCTTATTGGTTTGTATCCTTTTGGGAGAAAATAATTTTTTTAACATCTTTATTAGAGTATAATTGCTTTACAATGGTTGGTCAGTTTCTGCCTTATAACGAAGTGAATCAGCTATACATACACATATGTCCCCATATCTCTTCCCTCTTACATCTCCCTCCCTCCCATCCTCCCTATCCCACCCCTCTAGATGGTCACAAAGCACCGAGCTGATCTCTCTGTGTTATGCGGCTGCTTCTCACTAGCGATCTATTTTACGTTTGGTAGTGTATATATGTCCCTGACATTCACTTTATCCCAGCTCGCCCTTCCCCCTCCCCGTATCCTCAAGTCCAGCCTCTAGTAGGTCTGCATCTTTATTCCCGTCTTACCCCTAGATTCTTCCGACCATTTTCTTTTTTATTCTTTGCTATTTTATTGTATTATTTTTGGTGGCTTGAAATGACAGAAATTTATTCTTTCATAGTTCTGGAAGCCAAGTCTGAAATCAATGTCACTGAGCTGAAATCAATGTGTTGGCAGGGCTGTTCTCCTTCTGGAGGCTCCAGGAGAGAATCCATTCTTGCTTCTTTCAGCTTCTTGTGGCTGCCAGCATCCTTTGGCTTGTGGTCACATCAAAACAACCTCTGCCTGTGTGGTCACATTGACATTTCCTTTTCTGTGTGTGTCAAATCTGGTTTTGCCCCTATTTTTAAATTTTTATTTATTTATTTATTTATTTTAACATCTTTATTGGAGGATAATTGCTTTACAATGGTGTGTTACTTTCTGCTTTCTAACAAAGTGAATCAGTTATACATATACATATGTTCCCATATCTCTACCCTCTTGCATCTCCCTCCCTCCCAGCCTCCCGTTCCCACCCCTCTAGGTGGTCACAGACCACCTAGCTGATCTCCCTGTGCTACGCGGCTGCTTCCCACTAGCTACCTATTTTACGTTTGGTAGAGTATATATGTCCATGCCATTCTCTCACTTTGTCACAGCTTACCATTCCCCTTCCCTATATCCTAAACTCCATGCTCTCGTAGGTCTGTGTCTTTATTCCCGTCTTACCCCTAGGTACTTCATGACCTTTTCTCAGGATATATGCCCAGTAGTGGGATTGCTGGGTTGTATGGTAGTTCTATTTTTAATTTTTTAAAGAACTTCCATACTGTTCTCCATAGTGGCTGTATCATTTTTCATTCCCACCAATAGTGTAAGTTTTCCCTTTTCTCCACACCCTCTCCAGCATTTATTGTTTGTAGATTTTTTGATGATGGCCATTCTGACCAGTGTGAGATGATATCACGTTGTAGTTTTGATTTGCATTTCTCTAATGATTAATAATGTTGAGCATTCTTTCATGTGTTTGTTGGCAATCTGTATATCTTCTTTGGAGAAATGTCTATTTAGGTCTTCTGCCCATTTTTGCATTGGAATGGTTTTTTTGTTGTTGTTGTTGTTATTGAGCTGCATGAGCTGCATATAAATTTTGGAGATTAATCCTTTGTCAATTGCTTCATTTGCAAATACTTTCTACCATTCTGAGGGTTCTCTTTTTGTCTTGTTTGTGGTTTCCTTTGCTGTGCAAAAGCTTTTAAGTTTCATTAGGTCCCATTTGTTTATTTTTGTTTTTATTTCCATTTCTCTAGGAGGTGGGTCAAAACGGATCTTGCTGTGATGTATGTCATAGAGCATTCTGCCTGTTTTCTTTCAAGGGTTTTATAGTTTCTGGCCTTACATTTAAGTCTTTAATCCCTTTTGAGTTTATTTTTGTGTATGGTGTTAGAGAGTGTTCTAATTTCATACTTTTACATGTACCTGTCCAGTTTTCCCAGCACCACATATTGAAGAGGCTATCCTTTCTCCACTGTACATTCCTGTCTCCTTTATCAAAGATACTGTGACCGTATGTGCATGGGTTTATCTCTGGACTTTCTATCCTGTTCCATTGATCTATATTTCTGTTTTTGTGCCAGTACCATACCGTCTTGATTACTGTAGCTTTGTAGTGTAGTCTGAAGTCAGGGATCCTGATTCCTCCAGCTCCAATTTTCATTCTCAAGATTGCTATGCCTATTCGGTGTCTTTTGTGTTTCCATACAAATGGCGAAATTTTTTGTTCTAGTTCTGGGAAAAATGCCAGTGGTAGTTTGATAGGGATTGCATTGATTCTGTAGATAACTTTGGGTAGTAGAGTCATTTTCACAATGTTGATTCTTCCAATCCAAGAACATGGTATATCTCTCCATCTATTTATATCATCTTTAATTGCTTTCATCAGTGTCTTATAATTTTCTGCATACAGGTCTTTTGTCTTCTTAGGTAGGTTTTTTCCTAGATATTTTATTCTTTTTGTGGCAATGGTAAATAGGAGTGTTTCATTAATTTCTCTTTTAGATTTTTCATCATTAGTGTATAGGAATGCCAGAGATTTCTGTGCATTCATTTTGTATCCTGCTACTTTACCAAATCCATTGATTAGCTCTAGTAGTTCTGGTAGCATCTTTAGGATTCTCTATGTATAGTAAAATGTCATCTACCAACAGTGACAGCTTTACTTCTTCTTTTCCAATTTGGATTCCTTTTATTTCTTTTTCTTCTCTGATGGCTGTGGCTAAAACTTCCAAAGCTACGTTGAAAAATAGTGGTGTGAGTGGGCAACCTTGTCTTGTTCCTGATCTTAGTGGAAATGCTTTCAGTTTTTCAGCATTGAGGACGATGTTGGCTGTGGATTTGTCATATATGGTCTTTATTAAGTTGAGGAAAGTTCCTTCTATGCCTACTTTCTGGAGGGTGTTTTTCATAAATAGGTGTTGAATTTTCTCGAAAGCTTTCTCTGCATCTATTGAGATGATCATATGGGCTTTCTCCTTCAGTTTGTTAATATGGTGTATCACGTTAATTAATTTGCATATATTGAAGAATCCTTGCATTCCTGAGATAAACCCCACTTGATCATGGTGTATGATCCTTTTAATGTGCTGTTAGATTCTGTTAGCTAGGATTTTCTTTAGGATTTTTCATCTATGTTCATCAGTGATATTGGCCTGTAGTTTTCTTTCTTTGTGACATCTTTGTCTGTTTTTAGTATCAGAGTGATGGTGGCCTCGTAGAATGAGTGTGGGAGTGTTCCTCCCACTGCTATATTTTGGAAGAGTTTGAGACGGATAGGCGTTAGCTCTTCTCTAAATGTTTGATATAATTTGCCTGGGAATCCATCTGGTCCTGGGTTTTTGTTTGTTGGAAGATTTTTAATCACAGTTTCAATTTCAGTGATTGTGATTGGTCTGTTCATATTTTCTATTTCTTCCTGGTTCAGTCTCGGAACGTTGTGCATTTCTAAGAATTTGTCCATTTCTTCCAGGTTGTCCATTTTATTGGCATAGAGTTGCTTGTAGTAATCTCTGATGATCCTTTGTATTTCTGCAGTGTCAGTTGTTACTTCTCCTTTTTCATTTCTAATTCTATTGATTTGAGTCTTCTCCCATTTTTTCTTGATGGGTCTGGCTAATGGTTTAGCAATTTTGTTTATCTTCTCAAAGAACCAGCTTTTAGTTTTATTGATCTTTGTTATCGTTTCCTTCATTTCTTTTTCATTTATTTCTGATCTGATTTTTATGATTTTTTTCCTTCTGCTAAGTGTGGGTTTTATTTTTGTTGTTGTTCTTCTTTCTCTGTTGCTTTATGTGTAATATTAGTTTGTTTATTTGAGATGTTTCTTGTTTCTTGAGGTAGGATTGTATTGCTATAAGCTTCCCTCCTAGAAGTGCTTATGGTGCATCCCATAGGTTTGGGTAGTCGTGTTTTCATTGTCATTTGTTTCTAGGTATTTTTTGATTTCCTCTTTGATTTCTTCAGTGATCTCTTGGTTATTTAGTAGTGTACTGTTTAGCCTCCATGTGTTTGTATTTCTTACACATATTTTTCTGTAATTGCTATCTAGTCTCGTAGCATTGTGGTCGGAAAAGATACTTGATGCGATTATAAATTTCTTAAATTTACCAAGGCTTGATTTGTGACCTAAGATATGATCTATCCTGGAGAATGTTCCATGAGCACTTGAGAAGAATGTGTATTTTGTTCTTTTTGGATGGGATGTCCTATAAATATCAATTAAGTCCATCTTGTTTAATGTATAATTTAAAGCTTGTTTTTCTTTATTTATTTTCATTTTGGATGATCTGTCTATTGGTGAAAGTGGGGTGTTAAAGTCCCCTACTATGATTGGGTTACTGTCGATTTCCCCTTTTATGGCTGTTAGTATTTGCCTTATGTAGTGACGAGCTCCTATGTTGGGTGCGTAAATATTTACAATTGTTATATCTTCTTCTTGGATAGATCCCTTGATCAGTATGTAGTGTCCTTCTTTGTCTCTTGTAATAGTCTTTGTTTTAAAGTCTATTTTGTCTGATATGAGAATTGCTACTCCAGCTTTCTTTTTATTTACATTTGCATGGAGTATCTTTTTCCATCCTCTCACTTTCAGTCTGTATGTGTCCCTAGGTCTGAAGAGGGTCTCTTGTAGACAGCATATATATGGGTCTTGTTTTTACATCCATTCAGCCAATCTATGTCTTTTGGTTGGAGCATTTAATCCATTTACATTTAAGGTAATTATCGATATGTATGTTCCTGTTGCCATTTTGTTAATTCTTTTGGGTTCTTTTTTTTTATTGTAGGTCTTTTCCTTCTCTTGTGATTCTTGCCTAGGGAAGTTCCTTTAACATTTGTTGTAAAGCTGGTTTGGTGCTGCTGAATTCTCTTAGCTTTTGCTTGTCTGTAAAGTTTTTAATTTCTCCTTCACATCTGAATGAGATCCTTGTTGGGTAGAGTAATCTTGGTTGTAGGTTTTTCTCTTTCATCACTTTAAATATGTCCTGCCACTCCCTTCTGGCTTGCAGAGTTTCTGCTGGAAGATCAGCTATTTATCTTATGGGAATTCCCTTATGTGTTACTTGTCGTTTTTCCCTTGCTGCTTTTAATATTTGTTCTTTGTGTTTAATTTTTGATAGTTTGCTTAATATGTGTCTTGGCGTGTTTCTCCTTGGATTTATCCTGTATGGGACTCTCTGTGCTTCCTGGACTTGATTAACTATTTCCTCGTGTCCTTCTCTGGAGCTCCTTTAAGCAGCGCTCTTAATCCCCTCTCCTGGCACACCACGAAACAAAGAGGCAAGAAAAAGTCTCTTGTCTCTTCGGCAGCTCCAGACGTTTTCCCAGAGTCCCTCTCTGCTAGCCGTGGCACACTACCCCCCTTCAGGCTGTGTTCATGTAGTCAACCCCAGTTTTTTCCCTGGGGTCCGCCCTCCAAAGCCCGAGCCTCAGGTCCCAGCCTCCGCCCGCCCAGGCGGGTGAGCAGACAAGTCTCTCAGGCTGGTGAGTGCTGGTCGGCACCGATCCCCTGTGCGGGAATCCCCCAGCTCTGCCCTCCGCACCCCTGTTGCTGCATTCTCCTCCGTGGCTCTGAAGCTTCCCCGCTCCACCACCTGCAGTCTCTGCCCACAAAGGGGCTTCCTAGTGTGTGGAAACCTTTCCTCCTTCAGAATTCCCTCCCACTGGTGCAGGTCCCATCCCTATCCTTTTGTCTCTGTTTTTTATTTTTTCTTTTACCCTACCCAGGTCCTTGGGGAGTTTCTTGCCTTTTGGGAGGTCTGAGGACTTCTGGCAGCATTCAATAGGTGTTCTGTAGGAGTTGTTCCACATGTAGATGTATTTCTGCTGTATTTGTGGGGAGGAAGGTGATCACCACATCTTACTCTTCTGCCATCTTGAAGCTCCTCAGGAGGAAATAATTTGAGGAAGGCAGCTAGGTGGTCAGCATTGTCTTCTGCTAACTTACCTCTGATTTCTAATGGCACTTTATCTCATGTAAGTGTGTGTCTGTGTACGTGTGTGTGTGTATGTGTGTGTGTGTGTGCATGTGCGTGCATGCGTGTGTCTACACAGATTTAATTAAATATACACACAAGTCCATTTTCATTCTAATCCTATAGTAGAGGTCACTTGAGTTGGCCCTATGATTCACCACATTCTTATTCAATAATTATTTTGTCCATTGCTAACCCTGGAAGCAAACAAGTGCCTATAGATACCTTCTCAGGATTTCTAAAAATTCTCCACTCTGAAGCAGGTTTTTGAAGATGGACCAAAAGACCACAGTCACCCTCCTTGAGCTTGCTGCAAAGAGTCTGCTGAATAATGAGCCTGCAGCTATCCATGCCCTGGACAAAATCCCAAAAGACCTCTTTGTTCCATTGTTCAACGCTGCCTTCTTGGGTGGGCATAGGATGATATAAAGGCAACGGTTAGGGTTTGGCCTTTTCGCTTTCTCCATAATGGGTCATTGAACACACAGGAGTCATACTGTGACATCTTGGAAGCCATGATTGATGGTCTGCAGATCCTCCCTGCCCAGAACTCTTCCTCTTGGTAAGACTATGACCAGTAGAGACACAGGGAATAAGCAGGAGTGTATGCTGTATCCTGGGGCAGGGGAATACTTAACGGTCTCCCAACAGTAGCCAGTGGTGAATACTGCAGTCTTTGCAGAGCTGTCGGTCAGCACTTGGGGTCACCTTTGGGACTCTATTGCCTTAGAGTGTTGATTATAGAATAGAGGTGTTTGAGGATACTATGAATGGATTTGAGTGTGATTACACAGAAGTGGAATATGGGCATTGAGACAGGGAAAGACCGGAGGTGAAGGATGGGGTGAGGAAAGGATGAAAGACGCTGCATTTGTGTGGAAAGAACTTCTTGGTGAATGGCAATGAAGTGAAAACCAGGATTAAAGTGTTCTGTCCCTGCTTCTCATCATTGATCTTGCTGAGTTATATTAAAATCAGCTATCTCTCATGTGTTCTGTCTCTTCCTTTCCTTACAGGGGGCCCAAACTGAGGATCCTAGATTAAGACGTGACCTGGACTGTGAGACAATATGCTCTGAGATTGAGACCGCATTCCCTTTTGTTTTAAGTCATGCATTTACTCTCAGCACTCTATCTTTAAGATAGAAGAAGCTCAGCATAGAGTCAGGTGCCTCGGGATTGGTAATTCTGGGTCTGAGCCTCAGTCAGCTCAGGAACCCATGGAATTACTAGTGGATATTTCCCTCAATAGTACCTTGAGAACAGAGCAATTTCTTTCTTTCCTTTGTAGTAAAATTCAGCAGAACGTTGGGTCCTTGCACGTCTGCTGCAGAGATTTGCAAATCGATAGAATGTCTGGGCACAAAAGTATCCTGCAGTTTCTGGATCTGGGGTGCATTGAGAACCTGGAAATGGATCAGGCTAATCTGAGTGAAGTCGTCACCCTTTTGGCTCAGATGATCCACCTGAACAGCCTTACTCTGTGTAACATCCCCTTTAAATCTTTTAAGAGAAGGAACTTCAGATCTTTTCTCCTCTGCCTTGGGCGGCTGGACCATCTCCAGGAGCTCAGCTTGTCTTTCTTCTGCCTCACAGATCAACTGCACAAACTGCTCAGGTGAGGGGGTGGGGAGGAACCTGGGTTCCCTGATCACCTCATTGTTAACACAGAAGAGACCATGCTTGGATCTTCCTAAGCTCCTTGTAACCCATTTCTCTCTTTGCCTCAGCATAGGCACTGCTGGGAGTTTGAACATAGCCGGGGGAGAGAGGGGTACCTTATGTTGAGCAGAACATGAGGTTAGAAAAGGAAGCTGTGCTCATTCATTCATTCAGTGACCGTAGGCAGACCCTAAAAGAAGTCTGTAAATATATTGGTGAAGAAGACTCAGTCCTTCTCCTGTTGGATTTTACAGCTCTCTAGAGAGGAAGGGGAGGCATTCAGATGGAGAAACATTAAGCTATAGGACTAATGCATATGCCCATGGATGGGTCCCAATAGTTAACACTGCCAGATAATATTGCTCCTGTATTTCCCCCCAGGCTTACACCCTGAATGGAGAGCTTGTCATCTGGGTACTAGTCAAAGGAAACCCTCAGTTGGCTGTTTTCCCAGACCCATCCTCGCCAAATAAGTGAATCAGATCCAACACTGATTATGTCGTATATACTAAGTGCATGCAATTTCTTCACTTAATCTTTCCCGCAGTTCTGTATAATAATTACTGCTGTGCACGTTTTCAAGATTAAAACCCTGTACCTCAGAGTGGTAAAGTAACTTTCTCAGGGTCACAAATCCATAAGGTCTGATCCCAAAGTCCACATTGTTAACCACTTATTGCAAACCATGAACACAGTAGTTTATTCTAGAGCCTTAGGTACCTAAAATTTGGGGCTCATTGCCCTCATTCTTCTGAAATAACCTTACATTTTTCTCTCTGTAGAGTTGTGCCACCTCAGTTGGATTCACTGTATCTACCTCACTGTCAGCTTTCTCACAGAGATGTCACTGTCCTGTCACAGAGCTCTCAGGCCACCCACCTAAGGGTACTGAGTCTCAGTAACAACCACATCTTCTCAGAAGTTTATGAGCCCTTCCAGGCTCTGCTGGAGAAGGTCTCAAGCACCCTGCAACATCTGGTGATAAGCAATTGTATGATAACTGATTCTACTCTCTCTGCCGTCATCCCAGCCCTGAGCCACTGTACTCAGCTCCATGTCCTTAGCTTTGCCTTCAATCCCATTACAATGCCTGTGCTCAAGAGCCTTCTGCAGCACTTGACTTCCTTGATGAAGCTGAAGCATGTGATTTATCCTGTCCCTGTCCATTGCTACGAGGAATGGATTTTTCATGACCGTTTGGACCGACAGAAACTTGCTGAAGTTCAGGCTCAGTTGGAGGCGATGCTGCACGGGGCACAGAGGAATGACATGAAATGGGTCAGTTGTTCAGAGTGATTTCCACAGCACAGGGAGGTGTTTCAACACGATGTGTGGCCATGAAAGTGTTCACTTTTTTTTTTTTCCTTGCCTGAAACCCAAGTTTGTAGAGACACATATGTAAAGTTCTACTGTTCTAGGAAACTGGGGTTAGGAACACTGGATATGTAAACTGATCTCTATAAAAGAGGAACTTTAAAAAGGAAATAGAGGAATTTGAAATGTCCGCTGGATCTCTTGCCCACTGCCCTCTACATTTTCTGGTTACTATCCACAGTGTTGGGTATGTGACGTAAGCTGACCCAGTCATGGTACATCATTTCCTTATCCACACTGATTGGTTCACTTATCCATTTATGGGCACTTGACACAAGTCAGATCAATTGAAACTCTTCCTAGAGGTGGTAGTTGTTGAATAATTTTACCCTCTAGGGACCTGCAAACTTCTTGTGTTTCTGATTTCCTCAGGTGGCTTATGAGAAACCGTATGCAACTAAAAGGAAACAAACAAACAAATGTCAACTACCTACTGGTATCTTCATCAGCATATTGCTACCTGATTTCCCAGGTCTCAGACCCCTGGCTCAGTTATTCCTTATTCCACACACATTCACCAAGTATCTGTTATGATTTAGGTACTTTTCCAGGTGCTAAGAAAGATAAAGTCCCTGATCTCACTCAGAGTGTAGACATTCCTATGATTTATCAGTTTCTCTACTCTTTCTTGGAATACTTGGGAAATTATTTATTCCCCCATAACACAGTATTTTTCTCACTTTTTCCCCTCACATAGTCTGCTCGAATGATATTGGTCTTTTTGTGCTGTTGGGTAGCTGCTCAGGCCTCAGGTCATGGCTTAAATGTTACCTCCTCAGATAGGTTTTCTCTTACTTCCCCATTTAAGCAGATTTATTCTGCTGCTGCTTTTGCTTAAGGTACCATGCATATTTCCTTCATGGTACACATTGTTACATATGTATTTGCTCCCTCTGCCCCTCCACTAGAGTTGCACTGCTTAGTATGGTGCCCACTAACCATATGTGGCTTCTGAACTCTAGAAATTTGGCTAATCTCAAATGTGATGTACCCTAGGTGTTGAATGTTCTCTGTGTATCCAAGAATTAGTAAGAAACAAAGGATGTAGAATAACTAATTGATAATTTACGTGTATTGTTTACATGATGAAATGATAACATACTCCATATCAAAGACAGTAAAGATAAAAGAATGTAAATTAAATTCTTTATATACTTACCTGTTAGAATGATAGCATTGTATTTCAAAGACTTAGTAAGAAAAATGTTATAATAATTACGTGTTTATATGTTTACATATCAACATGATAAAACATTGCATTCCAAAGACTAATTGAGAGAAAATAAAGTTAATTAATAGGTTGTTCCTACTGTTTATATGTTGAAATGGTAACATAGAAAATGTCAACGATAACAGAAAAGAATGGAAAAAATAATTAGTATTTTGTGTATAGTGTTTCCTTGTTGAAATGAAAACAGATTGCATTTTCATTGTTGAAACGAAAACAGATTGTAGTTTAAAGACTTAGTAAGAAAGAAGAATGTAAAAGTAATGAATGTTGTTTACATTGTTTCCTTGTTGAAATGATAGCACACACATTTTAAAGACTCAGTAAAAAATTTTTTACAATTATTTTTTCTTATTGCTTACATGTTGAAGTGATAAACTGCATTTCAAAAACAGAAAATAATGTAAAACTTAATTAATAATTAATAAAAATAGTTAATAACTTGTTGTTACCTCCATTTTGCTACTGCATTTCTGACTTAGAAAGATAAACGTGTTAAATGAATTGTATATGTTGTTGCTTTGTTGAAATGATAACACATGGCATTTCAAAGACATCATAAAATAAGAATGCAACAAGGCCACCGATACCCTGACACCAAAGCCAGACAAAGACACTACAGAAAAAGGAAATCACAGGGCAATATCTTTGATTAATACAAATGAAAAGGTCCTGGACAAAATATTAGCAAAACAAATCCAACAGTATATCAAAAGGACCATACACCATAAATCACGTAGGATTTATTCCAGGGTCACAAGAAAGATTCAACATTTGCAAATCAATCAGTGTGAGACACCACATCAACAAAATGAAAGATAAAAATCACATGATTATCTCAATAGACACAGGAAACTCTTTTGACACAATTGAACATCCATTCATGACAACAACTCTCAACAAAGTGTGTATAGAGGGAACATGTCCCAACATGATAAGGGCATTTACGACAAACCCACAGACAACATCATAGTGAATGGCGAAAAGCTGAAAGACTTTCCACTAAATTCAGGAACAAGGTAAGGATGCCCACTCTCACCACTTATATTTAACATAGTATTGGAAGTCCTAACCACAGCAATCAGACAAAAAAAGAAATAAAAGTTACCCACACTGGAAGGGACAAGGTAAAACTGTTACTCTTTGCAGATGACATGATACTTTGTATAGAAAGTTCTAAAGCCCACCCAAAAACTATTAGAACTAATGAATGAATTAAGCAAACTTTCAGTATCCAAGATTAACATACAGAAATCTGTTGCATTTCTATACACTAATAATGAAATATCACAAAATGAAAGTTTTCCTTTTTCATCTTTATTGGCGTATAATTGCTTTACAATGGTGTGTTACTTTCTGCTTTCTAACAAAGTGAATCCGTTATACATATACATATGTTCCCATATCTCTTCCCTCTTGCGTCTCCCTCCCTCCCACCCTCCCTATCCCACCCTTCTAGGTGGTCACCAGGCACCGAGCTGATCTCCCTGTGCTATGCGGCTGCTTCCCACCAGCTACCTATTTTACGTTTGGTAGTGTATATATGTCCATGCCACTCTCTTACTTTGTCACAGCTTACCCTTCCCCCTCCCCATATCCTCAAGTCTAAACTCAGTTTAAAATCGCATTGAAAAGAATAAAACACCTAGGAGTAAACCTAACCAGGGAGGTGAAAGCCCTATCTGAAAACTATGAAACACTGATGCAGGAAACTGCAATGGGTTCTGGTTAATGTGTACACACACACACACACACACACACACACACACACACACACACACTGGTTTCATGTTTTTAGCTTTTTGGTCACTAAAGAACAGGAATGCTCATGAGTGTTCATGTATGTCAGAAGAGTTGCCAATGGAATCCGATTCATAGTTGATTTTATAGAACGTTATAATTTTTGCTTCTGTAAATGGTATATTCCGAATGAAAACGGTACTTTCTATTTGTTACAATTATTTTGTGTATATTAGTCTTATACTCAACAAACTTATTAATCTCTATCATTAATCTTAGTTTTCTTAATTTGTCATCTCTATTAAAAGTTAATTTTTATTGGAGTATAGTTGCTTTACAATATTGTGTTAATTTCTGCTCAACAGCAAAGTGAATCAGCCATATATATATATATATATATACACACACACACACACATACATATATCCCATCTCTTGTGGATGTCTTTCCTATTTGGGTCACCACAGAGCATTGAGTAGAGTTCCCTGAGCTATACAGTAGGTTCTCATTCGTTATCTATTTTATATATAGTAGTGTATATATGTCAATCCCAATTTCCTATTTCAACCCACCCCCCCTTCCCACCCTGGTATCCATATGACTGTCCTCTACATCCGTGTCTCTATTTCTGCTTTGCAAATAAGTTCATCTGTATCATTTTTCTAGATTCCACATATAAGGTATATATTATGATATTTGTTTTTCTCTTTCTGAATTACTTCACTCTGTATGACAGTTTCTAGGTCCATCCACGTCTGTGCAAATGGCACAATTTCGTTTCTTTTTATGTCTGAGTAATGTTCTATTGTATATGCGTACCACACCTTCTTTATCCATTCTTCTGTTGATGGACATTTAGGTTGCTTCCATGTCCTGGCTATTGTAAATCGTGCTACAATGAACATTGGGGTGCATGTACTTTTTGAATTATGGTTTTCTCAGGGTATATGCCCAGGTGTGGTGTTGCTGGGTCATATGGTAGTTCTATTTTTAATTTTTTAAGGAACCTCCATACTTTTCTCCATAGTGGCTGTATCAATTTTCATTCCCACCAACAGTGTAAGAGGGTTCCCTTTTCAAGGAGAGAATTGTAAAGTTTGTGAGAGAAATGCCACTTGTCATATACAAGGGAACAGCATAAGGCTATCAGATTTCTGAAAAGAAACCTTGCAGTCCAGGAAAGAGTGGGATTATATATTTAAAGTGCTAAAAGAAAACAACCGACAACCAAGAATACTCTATTCAGAAAAGCCGTCCTTCAGAAATGAAAGATAGATGATGACATTCCCAGACAAGCAAAAGCTGAGGGAGTTATTCACCACTCGACCTGCCTTACAAAAATGCTAAAGGGAGTTCTTTGAGTGAAAACAAAAAATTAACAACATGAAAACCTACGAAAGCATATAACTCATACGTAAAAGTAAGCATATAGTCAAATTCAGAACACTCCAACATTGTAATGGTGGTGGATAAAACACTTTTAACTTTAGTATAAAAACGGAAAGACAAAAGTATTAAAAATAAATACAGTTGCACTAATTCATTAGTGCTCACAATATAAAAGATACAAACTGGGACATCAATAACATAAAATGAGGTGGGAAGAGGTAAAAGTGTAGCGATTTTGCATATGATCAAAGTTAAGTTGTTATCTTAAAGCAGACTGACGTAACTAAAGATGTTTTATGTAAGCATGGTGCTAACCACCATGGTTAATTAATTTTAGGTTTTTTTTTTGGTAAGTCTTTGAAATGCAGTGCATTATCTCAATATGTAAGCAATATGAACATATTATTAAATAATTTTGTATCCTTTCTCTTCTTTTAATTGGAATATGGTTGATTTACAATACTATATTAGTTTTAGGTGTACAGCAGAGTGATCCAGCATTTTTTCAGATTATACTCCACTACAAGTTATTATCAGATAATGCCTATAATTCCCTGTGCTATACAGTATATCATTGTTGCTTTCCCATTTTATTCATAATAGTTGTATCTCTTAATCCCATGCCCCTAATTTGATTTGTCCCTCCTACCTTCCCTCTCCCTTTTGGTAACCAAAAATTTGTTTTCTATATCTGTGAGTCTGTTTCCATTGTGCATATGCATTCACTTGTATTAGTTTTTAGATTCCACATACAAGTGGTATCATACAGTATTTGTCTTTCCATATCTGACATTTCACTAAGCATAATATTGTCTAGGTCCATCCACGTGGCAGCAAAGAGCAGAATTTCATTCTTTTTGTGGCTGAGTAATATTCCATTGTGTGTGTATATATGCCATATTTTTCTATCAGTTCATCTGTTGATGGGCACTTGGGTTGCTTCCATATCTTTGTTATTGTAAATAGTGTTGCTATGAACCTTGGGGTGTGTGTATGTTTTCAAATCAACACTTTTGTTATTTTTCTGTAAATGTATCCAGGAGTGGAATTGCTGGATCATATGGTAGTTTTATTTTTAGTTTTTAAGGGAGCTCCATATTGTTTTCCATAGTGGCTGCACCAATTTACATTCCTACCAACAGCATACAAAGATTCCCTTTTCTCCACATCCTCTCCAATATTTGTTATTTGTAGACTTTTTGATGATTGCTATTCTGACAGGTGCGAGATGATATGTCATTGTTGTTGTGATTTGCATTTCTCTAAATATGAGCGATGCTGAGCATCTTTTCATGTGCCTGTTAACCACGTGTACATCTTCTTTGGAAAAATGTCTATTCAGGTCTTCTGCCCATTTATCATTGGGTTGTTTGTTGTTTTGACATTGAGTTCTATGAGCTGTTTATATATTTTGGATATTAACCCCTTGTTGGTCACATCATTTGCAAATATTTTTTCCCAATCCTTGGGTTTTCTTTTCATTTTTGTTGATGATTTCCTTTCCTGTGCAAATGCTTTTAAGTTTAATTAGTTCTCATTAGATTATTTTTGTTTTTATTCCTTTTGCTTTAGGAGATTTATCCAAAGGAATATTGGTATGATTTTTATCAAAGAGTGTTCTGCTTATGTTCTCTTCTAGGAGTTTTATGTTTTGAGGTCTTTCATTTAGGTGTTTAAACCATTTTATTTTTGTGTATGGTGTGAGGGAATGTTCTAATCTTTGTTTTACATGTAGATGACCAGTTTTCCCAACACCACTGATTGAAGAAACTGCCTTTTCTCCATTGTATATTCTTGCCTCCTTTTCTGTAGATTAATTGACCATACGTGCATGGGTTTATTTCTGGACTGTCTATTCTATTCCATTGATCGATGTGTCTGTTTTTGCGCCAGGCCCATGCTGTTTTGATTAGCTTTGTTTCATAGTCCGAAGTCTGGGAGGGTTATACCTCCAGCTTCATTCCTTTTTTTTCTCAAGATTGCTTTGGCAATTTGGGGTCTTTTGTGGTTCCATATGAATTTTTGGATTCTTGGTTCTAGTTCTGTGAAAAATGGCATGGGTATATGATAGTGATTGCATTAAATCTGTAGATTACTTTGGGAAGTATGGACATTTTAACAATATTAATTCTTCCAATCCCACAGCATGGGATCTCTTTCCATTTCTTTGTTCATCTTCAGTTTCCTGCATCAGTGTTTCATAGTTTTCAGATAGGGCTTTCACCTCCCTGGTTAGGTTTACTCCTAGGTGTTTTATTCTTTTCAATGCGATTTTAAACTGAGTTTAGACTTGAGGATATGGGGAGGGGGAAGGGTAAGCTGTGACAAAGTAAGAGAGTGGCATGGACATATATACACTACCAAACGTAAAATAGGTAGCTGGTGGGAAGCAGCCGCATAGCACAGGGAGATCAGCTCGGTGCCTGGTGACCACCTAGAAGGGTGGGATAGGGAGGGTGGGAGGGAGGGAGACGCAAGAGGGAAGAGATATGGGAACATATGTATATGTATAACGGATTCACTTTGTTAGAAAGCAGAAAGTAACACACCATTGTAAAGCAATTATACTCCAATAAAGATGAAAAAGGAAAACTTTCATTTTGTGATATTTCATTATTAGTGTATAGAAATGCAACAGATTTCTGTATGTTAATCTTGGATACTGAAAGTTTGCTTAATTCATTCATTAGTTCTAATAGTTTTTGGGTGGGCTTTAGAACTTTCTATACAAAGTATCATGTCATCTGCAAAGAGTAACGGTTTTACCTTGTCCCTTCCAGTGTGGGTACCTTTTATTTCTTTTTTTGTCTGATTGCTGTGGTTAGGACTTCCAATACTATGTTAAATATAAGTGGTGAGAGTGGGCATCCTTACCTTGTTCCTGAATTTAGTGGAAAGTCTTTCAGCTTTTCGCCATTCACTATGATGTTGTCTGTGGGTTTGTCGTAAATGCCCTTATCATGTTGGGACATGTTCCCTCTATACACACTTTGTTGAGAGTTGTTGTCATGAATGGATGTTCAATTGTGTCAAAAGAGTTTCCTGTGTCTATTGAGATAATCATGTGATTTTTATCTTTCATTTTGTTGATGTGGTGTCTCACACTGATTGATTTGCAAATGTTGAATCTTCCTTGTGACCCTGGAATAAATCCTACGTGATTTATGGTGTATGGTCCTTTTGATATATTGTTCGATTTGTTTTGCTAATATTTTGTCCAGGACCTTTTCATTTGTATTAATCAAAGATATTGCCCTGTCATTTCCTTTTTCTGTAGTGTCTTTGTCTGGCTTTGGTGTCAGGGTATCGGTGGCCTTGTTGCATTCTTATTTTATGATGTCTTTGAAATGCCATGTGTTATCATTTCAAAAAAGCAACAACATATACAATTCATTTAACATGTTTATCTTTCTAAGACAGAAATGCAGTAGCAAAATGGAGGTAACAACAAGTTATTAACTATTTTTATTAATTATTAATTAAGTTTTACATTATTTTCTCTGTTTTTGAAATGCAGTTTATCACTTCAACATGTAAGCAATACAAAAAAAATATTGTCATATTTTTAAAATAATATGCCACTTGAATCTCAAAGAATAGGATAGTGTCTTAGCTTGTGGTTCTTCTCTGCACATTGCCCCTACAGCTCTTCCTGTACCATCCGAGGCAACGAGAGAGGAGGGAGATGCCACAGTGAAGGCCACATGCATACTACAGTTTCAAGACTTTAAAAATTAGTAGACAGGGAGAATTGAAGTGGTCCTAGCTTGGCTCTTGTTATCCACTCATTGTAAGTAATATTTTGCCACACGCCTCCCCAAATAATTCTAACTATAGTCTTTGAAAGTATTGTGAGATGGGTTTTTACGTAAACAGCCACATTGTTTTCTTGTTACGATATCACACTGCCATCTACTGCTGGTGGATATGTTCCCATATGATGTAAATGAGTGACCTTTGCCAGTTTTCTTTAGAATAAAAGCAGGCTTTGAGGACTAAGTTCTATCAATGAACTTTGCATTTCCATAACATCACCAGATGATTTTTAATTATCTACTTCATGTAGCCTCTTTGGGTCCAATGATAATCTAAAATGTACATGATGCTCTACCTTTTTTTTCCCCACAAAATCTGGAAAAACATGGCATATCCTGTGCTCTCTAAAAACTGACAGGCACTTGCAATAGTTGATTATCACTGGATTCTGAAATTCTAATTTAGTCTAGTGTATCTGTTTTTATATGGGACACTTTGATGCAGTTCAAAGTCTCCCAAATGGGGAGGGGTATCAAGATGGTGGAGGAGGAGTATGTGGAGCTCACCTCTCCCCACAAACACATCAAAAATACCCCTACATATGAGGCAATTCTCACAGAAAACCAACTGGAAACTGGCAGAAGATCTCCTACACAACCAAAGCTGCAAGGAATGTCTCTACGTATCCAGGAGGGACAGAAAAAAATTTTAAAGGCATGAGGACGGTCCTGGCACCCCTGGGAGAGATCTGTAAAGGAGGAAAGATACACATAGGCAGACAGTTGCCCTGAGGAGCCCCCTTGCCTGCTGGAATAGCCGCTGGGATAGTTGGAGGGGCTGCAAAAGCCTAAAATCTACTCACAAGGAGTCCATGCGTGCTGGCTTGCTAACAATCAGGGCAGAGAGAGACCGGCTCTGGCGGCTGTTGCCTTGCTGTACTTCCCAACCCAAAGCACACACAAGGTGGCGGGGCCTCAGATGCACACAGCAGCTGAGCATTGAATCTTAGGTACACAGGTCCGGGGAGAGGACTTGATCTAGATGTGTGGAGACAGCCCGGAGGGCCTGGGGTACGGTCTGGGCCAAACCAAGGAGCTCATGGTGAGCCCGCACATAGTGGGGGCAGGTCCTGCCACAGTGCCCATTGTCAGTGTGCACACAGTGGGGGCAGGTCTGGCTGTGGTGGACTTTGCCAGCACATGCACCAGATGGCACCATGGAAAGGCACAGCAGCTGGGCACTGCATCTCGGTTGGACGGGCTCTTGGCAGGAGTATGCAGCCGTTCATTTCACGGTGGGAGTACACTTGCTCCGCTCACACTACACCATAGCTTGGAGCCAGATCTGGAGCTGACAGGTCCTGGGAGAGGTCTGCCACAGAGGCAGCCCAGGTTCCAGGCAGCGGCACAACCGCCTCAATTCCTGCAGCCACAGGGCCCTGGCCGCCAGCACCAGCCTACTCCACACCACAGCCCAGCACTAGGTCTGGGATGAAAACACAACAGAGAAAGGGATGCAACCTTGGGCTGCTTCTGGGCAGGACCATAGATGCCTGCACGGGAGGCAGATAGGTTTGTGGTGACCACACGGACCTCATTAGCTTCAGTGGTCACCTCCTTTGCATCAGGGCATGTGCTCAGGGGCAATGGAACCTGACTGAACCTGACCCTCAGGGCTTCTACAACAACAGCTGGGAAGCAGACCCCAGCCCCAACAGGGCTGTGACACCCATCGAGCAAAGAGGAGGCCCCAGCCAACAACCAGTGCAGGCTCTGGTCAACACAACTTCAAACACACCCCCTATCAAGGGAACAAGGGCCAGCACACTTTAAGGAAATACGTGGCAAGCACCCACACCAAAACCAGCCCTTGCACCAAAAATATTGGACTCATACCGTCTACACAGGGATCCTCCAACCTCAAAACACCCCTTCAAGAACACAGTAGATTCATGCTTCTCCTAAATTCAGAGAGAAAGAAAGTTGAGTGGAATGAAAAACAGAGGACCTCTTCCCAACAAAAAGAACAAGAGAAATCCCCTGAAGGAACAAATAATGAAAGAGACCTCACCAGTCTACTAGTACCCAGGTTCAGAAAGGAGGTAAAAAAAAGGCTACAGAAATTAAGAAAGATTATTGATAGAAATGCAGATCCCTGCAACAAGGAACTAGAAACTATAAAGAGAAATCAATCAAAACTAGACAACTCAATTGCCGAGATAAAAAACAAACTAAAAGAAATAAATAGCAGACTAACCAAAGCAGAAGAATAAATAAGTGATCTGGAAGATAGAATAATGGAAATCACCAAATCAGAACAGCAGACAGAAAGACAAATTTTTAAAAATGAAGAAAACATATGAGATCTATAGGATAATATAAAGCATGCGTAATATGCATAATCATATGCATAATGTGCACAGTCATATGCATAATAGGGGTACCAGAAGAAGAGGAGAGAGCAAAGGGGATAGAAAATGTATTTGAAGAAATTATGGCTGAAAACTTCCCAAACCTAAAGAAGAAAACTGATATCCAGGTACAGGAAGCGCAGAGGGTCCCACACAAGAAGAACCCAAATAGAGTGACACCAAGACGTAGCATAATTAAAATGGCCAAAGTGAAAGATATAGAGAACTACAAAGTCAACTGGGAAACAAGGTTTAAAATGGCAGTAAGTACATACTTATCAATAATTACTTTAAATATCAGTGGACTAAATGCTCCCATCAAAAGACAGAGTGGCTGAATGGATAAAAAAACAAAACAAGAATGTACAATATGCTGCCTATAAGAGACTCACTTCAGGGCACAAGACACAGACAGATTGAAAGTGAGGAGATGGAAAGCTATTTCATGCAAATGGAAACAACAAGAAAGTGGGCTTAGCAATACAGATATCAGACAAAATAGACTTAAAACAAAGTCCATAAAGACAAAGAAGGACATTATATAATGATAAAGGGATCAATAAAGAAGAGGATATTACACTAGTTGGCATATATACAGCCCATATAGGAGCACCTAAATATATAAAACAAACAGTTACAAACATAAAGGGAGAAATTAACAGGAATACTATGATACTAGGAGACTTTAACACCTCACTGACACTAATGGACACATCTTCCAGACAGAAAATCAACACAGCAACAGAGGCCATAAATGACACAGTAGACCACTTGGACTTAATTTATATCTACAGGACACTACATCACCCCCATAAACAGAATACACATTCTTTTCAAGCATTCAAGGAACGATCTCTAGGAGAGGCCACATACTAGGTCAAAAAACAAACCTCAACACAATTAAGAGGATGGAAATGACTTCAAGCATCTTTTATAACCACAGTGTTATGAAACTAGAAATCAACCACAGAAAGACAAATGGGAAAACAACGAATACATGGAGACTGCACAACATGCTACCAAAAAACCAGTGGGTCAATGATGAAATCAAAGAAGAAATCAGGAAATACCTCAAAACAAATGACAATGAAAACACAACCGTCCAAAATCTATGTGATGCAGCAAAAGCAGTTCTCATAGGGAAGTACATAACGATTCAGGCCTTCCTCAAGGAACAAGAAAAATCTCACATAAACAGAAAGAGAAAAAGAATTAGAAAAGGAAGAATCAAAAAAATCCCAAAGTCACTTCTTTGGGAAAGATCAGAGGAAAGAAATAAAATAGAGATAAAAATAGAAAAGATCAATAAAACCAAGGACTAGATTTTTGAAAAGACAAAGAATATCGACAAACTTCTAGCCAGGCTCACCAAGAAAATAAGAGAAAGGGCCCAAATAAACAAACTAAGAAATGAAACAGAAGCAACAACCAATACCACAACAAACCAAAAAAAAAGCCACAAAAACCAAAACACATAAGAGAATACTATGAACAGTGATATGCCAACAAATTAGACAACCAAGAAGAAATGAACAAGTGTCTAGAAATATACAGCCTGCCAAATTTGAGTCAAGAAGAAACAGATAATTTGAACAGATCAATCACCAGAAGTGAAATAGAATCTGTAATTAAAACAAAACAAAAACTCTCTGCAAACAAAAGTCCAGTACCAGACAGCTTCACCAGTGAATTCTACCAAACATATATAGAACTTATACCTATACTTCTCAAACTCTTCCAAAAGACTGAAGAGGAGGGAACAGTCCCAAATTAATTCCATGAAGCCACCATCACCCTGATACCAAAAGCAGACAAAGACACTACCAAAAGAGATAATTACAGACCAAAATTTGTGAAGAATATAGATGCAAAAATCCTCAACCTCATATTAGCAAACCAAATCCAATGCTACATTAAAAAGGATCATACACCGTGATCCAGTTGGATTCATTCCAGTTGCTCTGATAGCCTTTGGAAGTTCCCTTGTATGTTATTTGTTGCTTTTCCCTTGCTGCTTTTAATATTCTCTCTTTATCTTTAAATTTTGCCATTTTAACTACAGTGTGTCTTGGTATGGTCTCCTTTGGCTTGACCCTGTTTGGGACTCTCTGTGCTTACTAAACCTGGATATCTCTGTCCTTTCCCAGGTTAGGGATGTTTTCAGCTATCATGTCTTCAAATATGTTTGCTGCCCCTTTCACTTTCTCTTTCTCTTCTCCTTCTCAGACCCCTATAATGCAAATGTTAGTACACTTGCTGTTGTCCCAGAGGTCTCTTAAACTGTCCTATTTCTTTTTCTTTCTTTTTTCTATTCTGCTTCAGTTATATCTACTACTCAGTTTTCCAGCTTGCTCGTCCATTCCTCTGCATCATTTCATTTACTGTTGATTCCATGTAGTGTATTTTTCATTTCAGTTATTGTATTCTTCTCTGTGTGGTTCTTCTTCATATTTTCTAAATCTTTGTTAAAAACTTCTCACTCTGAAAAAAAAAAAAAAAACTTCTCACTCTGTTCATCCAATCTTCTCCTGAGTTCTTTGAACATCTTTATGATCATTACCCTGAATTCTTTATCAGGTAGATCGCCTATCTCCTCTTCACTTTGTTCTTCTTCTGGGGTTTTATCGTGTTCCTTTGTTTGGAATAGATTCCTCTGTTGCCTCATTTTGTCCAATTTGCTGTTTTATTTCTCTGTGTCTGGTAGGTTGGCTCCATTTCCGAACCATAGAGAAGTGGCTTTTTGTAGGAGACGTCCTGTGTGACCCAGCCGAGCTCTCCCCTCTGGTCACCAAAGCTATATGCTCTAAGGGTGCCCCCTGTTAGGGCTGCATGTGTCCTTCTGCTGTGACCAGCACACTACTGTGGGTGGTGTGGTAGGTGTGGCTGGCCCCTGGTCCAGTGGGTTGCCAGGCCCTGCCTTGTGCAGAGGCTGGTGGCCACTGGCGAGTGAGGCTGGGTCATGAGGCTGCTGGCTGCAGTGCCCCAGGAAGTCACGGGATTAGCACTGGCCCACTGGTGGGTGGTGCTAGGCTCTGCAGTGGGTGGTGGTGGGGCTAGAGGTCCTGTATCTAGTGTCAGCCTGCTGGTGGGCAGAGCCAGTTCCACATGGCTGGCTGCCGGGTTTGGGGGTGTCCAAAAGCTGGTGTTGGCTCACTGTTGAGTGGGGCTGGATCCCAGGGCAGCTGGCTGAGGGGTGTATTGGAACTGGTGTTGGCCTGCTGGTGGGTGGGGCTGTGGCCCAGGGAGTCCTGGAGCTAGTGCTGGCTTGCTGGTGGGCAGAGCCAGGTCCCTGGGTCTCTGGCTGCAGGGCCTTGGAGTCCTGAAGCTAGTGCCGGTTTGCTGGTGTGTGGGGCCAATTCCTGACATGGCTGGGTATAGGGTCGGGGGTGTCCTAAAGATGGCATCATCCCACTGGTGAGTGGGGCCAGATCCAGGAGCAGCTGGTTGAGGGGCCCAATGTGTCCCAGAGCTGGTGCCAGCCTGTTGGTGTATGGGCTGGGTCCTGGTATGCCAGGCGGCAGGGCTGTGGTGGTTCCTGGGCTAGTGTTCCCAGAGGAATATTCCTTTTTGCATATTTACAAATATGTACATTAACAGAAGATGTTCTTTAATTTTATTACATTTTCATGAGACTGGATTTCTTCTAAAAGCTTGAAGCTTTTAAAGATATTCCATATTGAAATTTAATGGTGCTCTTTAAAGAAAATTGTTGCTGATCATAAATGTTGACAATTTTCTTGCTTCTCACCTTTCATACCTTTATGAACTCTGTGTTGTATGTGTACAGAATGGTAATACTTGATGAAATTGTAACTATAAAGAATCCATTCCCTTCTAGTCAAACTATCCTGACACAATAATATCAAAGTACGATAGTAAAGAAAAAGCTTTGCCAAAAATTTGAGAAAGAAAAAGAGATTTAAGTACGCTACCATGGATGCCTTTGTGGTCCTTCCTAAACTTACTGCAGGGGTGAGAGCTCTAGTGCTCTGTAGCTCCCCATTCACTAATTCAATGTAGGTATTTCCTGAATAGAAGTATTTGTTACCTGGAAAGACATAGTAGTTGAAAACCATTTGAGCTTGAGTACTGTGGGTATTATGCTCATATTGATAATTGTGCTTTCAAATGGTGCCTGAAGGTGAATATTTTTGTTTACCTACAAAATATACATTCCTCATCTTCCTAAGTGGTCTCAAATTTTCATTAGTGCATTTCCTCCCTCATACAGTCACATGTTTGGGGGAAATTTGCCTGCTAGTTCCAAAAGTGAGACCAGAGTTACTCTAGATCTCACGCAATAACCCTATGTCCCTAGCCACAGTCATTGGTTCAAGATTGGGCCTGAGTCTTTATATCTTTGAGCCACTAGATCAACTAACCTAAAGTCTCCTCTACCTCTGGGCTCTCAGTTATATAAGCCAGTATCTTTCCTTATCGTATACACAGAAGTGGATTTTACTTTCTGTTACTTGTAGCTTTGTTACTTACTGCTATATATGTTTTTGAAGATATGTTATCGGGTGAATGTACGTTCAGAATTTGTAATCTTCTCAACACATTTTCTTTTATGGTTTGATAGTAGCCTTCTTGGTTGCAATTGCTTGATGTCTATTTTGCCTGATAGTAATACAAATTAACCATCTTTCTTTCAGTTTTACTGACCATTGGTATTTTTTAACCATCACTTTATTTTCATCCTTTCTGACAGTCTACTCTACCTGCTTCATGAACTACTGAAACACGTTCATAATGCCTGCATTAGACTGTTCAGACTGCCACAACAAAAATACCACAGACTAAGAGGCTTAACAACAGAAATTTGTTTCTCACAGTGCTGGAGGCTGGAAGTACAAGATCAAGGTGTGAGCAGGGGTGATTTCTTCTAAGGCCTCTCTCCTTGGCTTGAAGATGGCCATCTTCTTGCTGCTTTTTCACATGGTTGTCCCTCTTTGTATACACACTTCTGCTGTCTCTCTGTGTGTCCTATACTCCTCTTCTTATAAGCACACCAGTCAGATGGGATTAACGTATCCCCTAACAGCCTTAAATTCACTTAATCACCTTTTAAAGGCCCTATCTCCAAATCCAGTCACATTCTGAGGCACTGGTAATTAGGGCTTCAGGATATGAATTTTGGGAGAACACAGTTCAGTCAATAACAGAACCTAATGTTAAGATGACGTTACCATAGAAAACAAGAGAGCAGAGGCAGGAGCAATGATGCGGAGCAGTCAGGAGGATGATATGTTAGGCTTTCATTTTCCTATAGCTTCTCCAGTTCCTAAAATTCTCGAATGGCCAATGAATCCCAGGCATTTGACTGAGAAATTTGCATTGCTACTACCTCAGCCTGGACCTAAAGGATGGGAACTAGTATTCCACACTAGTTAATAGCTCACAGCTTAAAATCTAACACTTGCCTATTATCAATAGATCTGCTATTTTCTTCCAAGATACTTGACCCTTCTTAACCTCAGCTTCTTAATTAGATACAGAGACAAAATAATTAGTCATACAACTCCAACTGTGAGAATTAAATGAAATTGAGATCTACTTCTGCACATAATCAGGGCTGATTGCTGGGTGGAAAGTTTGGAAAGCTGTTTCCTCAGCCATTTATGCACAGAATGTTCAGGCTTACTCTATTCTAACAGCTGTATGTTCTAGGTTATGCCACAGCATTGTCAATGAGACATGCAGAAGGGGAAGAGTTGAGTCTGTGCACTGGGGTTAGACCTTTTGGGGGCCCAATTATCTCACCAAATACCTCCCTTACTATTTAGCAACCAGAGCCACTATTTCGACTCCTAATCTTCAGGAAGGCAGAGACATTGTCTGAATTTGTTCATGGTCCTATCTTCCCTTCTTAGCACTAACCTTGACATGCACTAGGTGCATGAATGGATGAATAAGTGGATGAATGATAGTTATATTCCACACATATATCTTTCTTCTCTGACAGTTAGTAGCCCCTGGCAGCCCAGGTTCGATCCCCGGTTGGGGATCTAAGATCCTGCAAGCCATGCAGCACAGCTTAAAAAAAAAAAAAAAAACATGGATGCATTATGTTGAACACAAATTATAGCTCAGTGAAGTTGGTTTTTAATATGTCTTTGTATCCCTTCCAGAATCTAGAGCTGTGTCATGCTCATATATGGAATCAACCTGTATTTTCAGATTGAACTGTACAGTTTGGCTTTTTCTGTGTTTGCTTGCATGCTTGTATTTTTTGTTTGTTTGTTTGTTTTGGTTTTTTTTTTTTGCCACAGCCAAGAATATTCTCAGGATCTCCTGACTTATACATCCAACCACATGCTCCCCACCCAGATTTTTCATAGGCTCCACAAACGACATGGTCAAAACACAACGGTCAGTTTCCTGGCATTGCACCGAAGCTGGTCTTCCATTCATTTCCTCATCGAAGAAAACCACCCTAACCCAGCTGCAAAAATCCAAATTCCAAGAGACACACTTAATTCCTCAATATCCCTTACCACAAACGTGGACTTCATCAACAAGTTCAGTACTTCCAAGATACATCTCATCTCAAACCCCATATCTCGCCTTCCATTGCTACGACTGTGGTCTACGAGACTGTAACCTCTCACTGTCATGTGTTTAGTAGCCTCCTAATCTTGTCTCTTGATCGTACAGTTGCTCTATTTCAGTCTGTCCTCCAAGGAACATTTAGAATGAGCTTTAATAAGGTAGATTATAATAATAATTCCCTTCCTTTCAGAAAGCACCCAATGGCTCCATCATAATAAGAACAAAACCCAGAGTCCTTCCCATGGCCCACAGGACGTTCTGTTATTGGGCCCCTCCTACCATTCTCACATCATTTTCTAACACTGTCCTCCCAATACACACTGGCATACAAGCTGTTCCCTAAAACTGCCAAGCTTGCCCATATCTTAGGGCCTTTCGTCTTGCTCTTCTCTTTGCCTCAAGCACTCAGCTCCTATATCTTCCCACTGCTGACTGTGTACTTCTTGTTATTTCCATATTAAATCTAAGTTACGTCTTCTGAAAATCCTTCCTTGCCTTCCCCACCCTAGTCATTCTCTGTCACATTTTCCCATATTATTTTCTTAATGGCTCTCAAATCTTGAGTGTATCAACCCCTGTAGAATGTGAGCTCCATGAGAACCATGACCCTGTCTGTCAGGTTCTCTGATTTATCTCCAGTGCCTATCACAGTGCCTCACATATCACTGGTAACCAATAAATATTTGTTGAATGAATGACTGAGTGAGTGAATGACGTAGATTAAGCATGCTAAGTTGTGAGGACTCAGGCATAGTCTGGGACATGGGATTTGGGAGGATGGGAGAGTGAGCTCAGGTGTCTCTGAAGCAGCAGTTTTGTTTGAACCCATGAAAACTGTGGTTGGAAAACTGGGTAGAAAGAACAGGATAATTGAGGTAGTGCTTCTAGCTGCCTTGGGTATGAAAGTGTAGCATATGTTCTATACCTATTCTCTTTCTTTATTAATAAAAGAATCCCAAATTTATTTGGGACAGTAATGTTTCCAGTAAAAGACCACATTTATAGCCTCCTTTGCAGCCAAGAATGGTCACATGACCAACTTCTACCTAATGAGGTGATGGCAGAAGTGTTGTATAGTAGTTCCAGGAAGGTAGCTAAAAGGGAGATGAATGTCTCAGACCATGGTGTTTCTCATACCATCTGTTGTGGACTGAACTGTGTCCCACCCAAATTCATATGTTGAAGCTTTAACCCCCAGTACCTCAGAATGTGACTGTGTTTGAAGATAGGGCCTTTAAGGGGTGATTAAATTAAAATGAGGCCATTAGGGTAGACACTAATACAATATGATTGGTTTCTTTATAAGAGGAGTTTAGGACACATAAAGAGATAACCAGGGTGTGTATGCACAGAGGGACAGCCATGTGAAGAAGGAGTAAGAAGGAGGCCATTTGCAAGCCAAGGAGAGAGGCCTCAGAAGAAACCGAACCTGTGGACACCTGGATCTTGGACTTCCAACCTTTAAAACTGTGAGAAATAAATTTCTGTTGTTTAAGCTACTCAGCCTGTGGTGTCTTGTTATGGCAGCCATAGCAACCTAATACACCATCCGATAAGGTTTTCAATTTTGACAGCTCATTAGAATCAACTGGGGTGAACCTTAAATATACTGATGACTAGGCTTATCCCTAGAGGCTCTGATTCAGCTGGTTGAATCTGAGCATTAGAGGGGATCCTAATGGATATCCAGAGTTGAAAACCACATGTCTAGGAGAATAGTTTTTTGCACTCCATTGAGCAGGCTGAGAGTGGTGAATCTAGCATCCTTTAGAAGGCATCCCCCGGTATCTCCCTCCTTCCACTGTTTTTCCTCTACCCCATATCCTCCTTCTTTTTCTGCCCTATCCAGATCTCCACAGATGGACCCAGAGATGCCCCCATCTCTTAATCCTGTTCCATATCCAAGTTCAGTCCTAATTTGAGGAACATTTAATAGCTTCAGCCCCACTTCTGCCCTCCCTGTCAAGAAAAGTGAGTCTCGAGGGGCCTCACATTCTCTTACTCTGCCTGTTAGCCAGAGTCAGGGCAGCTCTCTAGAGGTAAATTCTTGCCTCTTAATCCAATTATAAAATGGATGAAAGACATGAACAGAGGGCAAATAGGCTTAGGAAAAGCTATTCAACATCTTTAGCCATCATGCAAATGCAAATTAAAGGCACAATGAAATTTTAAACCCACCTATTAGAATGGCTGAAAAAAAGTGACAAAACCAAATGCAGGCAACACTGGATAAACTGAGTCACTCACACATTGCCAAAGGGAATGCAAAGTGGTACAGGCCGTCTGGAAAACAATTTGGCAGGTTTTTCAAAACGAAACATGCGATTACCAAATGATACAGCAGTTGCACTCTGGGCAATTTACCCAGAGAAATGAAAATTTATGTTTACACAAAAACCTTTACATGAAGTTCATCACAGTTTTACTCACAATGGTTAAAAAGTGGAAATAGCCCAGATGTCTTTCATCGGGGGAATGGGTAAGCAAACTGTGGTACATTCACACCGTGGAATCCTATTCAGCAATATAAAGGAACAGATGATAGACACACTTTAGAACTTGGATGGATCTCAGGAGAATTATGCTGAGTGAAAGAAATCCGTTCCTAAATGATTCCATTTCTATGACATTTAGGAAATTATAATAATGTTTGACAGAGTTTAGGGATGTGGGATCAGGAAGAAGGTGGGTGTGGCTATAAGGCTAGCATGAGGGAAATGTGTGGTGATGAAACAGTTTTTGATCTTGTTTGTGGTGATAGTTAGAACACCTACATAGCTGGTAAAAGTGCATGGTATGATATATATAAGTATTATGCACAGGTGTTCTAACACACAAATGAGTGCATGTAAAATGGCAAAATCTGTCTTTAAAACTTTGAACTCAAGGCATACCAGAGAGAGATTTGCTTCCTTCATAAAGATATGTATATTCTCATTAGGAGAAAGAATGAAAAACACCTTTCCACAGTGCCTGCCTTAGCCCTAAGGCTCAGCCAGCCCCTGCTACTGAGTCTTGACTTTTAAAGAGCCCTTGAAGAAGTGTTTAGGGATTCTTCTTTTTGCTTTCTATTACTGGTTTCTAATTTGATTCCATCGTGGCCAGGAAACACACTCTGCAAGATTTCAATTCTTGTTTTTTTATTTATTTAATTAATTACTTTTTTTATTTTTAATTTTTTTTTTTTTTTTTGCGGTACGCGGGCCTCTCACTGTTGTGGCCTCTCCCGTTGCGGAGCACAGGCACTGGATGTGAAGGCTCAGCGGCCATGATTCACGGGCCCAGCTGGTCCACAGCATGTGGGATCTTCCTGGACTGGGGCAAGAACCCAAGTCCCCTGCATCGGCAGGCAGACTCTCAACCACTGGGCCACCAGGGAAGCCCCTATTTTTATTTTTTTTAATATATTTATTTCTTTATTTATGGCTGCGTTGGGTCTTTGTTGCTGCACACGGGCTTTCTCTACTTGCGGCTAGCGGGGGCTACTCTTCATTGCAGTGCACGGACTTCTCATTGCAGTGGCTTTTCTTTTTGCGGAGCATGGGCTCCAGATGCGCGAGTTTCATTAGTTGTGTCATGCAGGCCCAGTAGTTGTGGTGCACGGGCTTAGTTGCTCCGTGGCATGTGCTCAACACAATAAAGGCCATATACAACAAACCCACCACAAACATCATTCTCAATGGTGAAAAACTGAAAGCATTTCCTCTAAGATCAGGAAGAAGACAAGGATGTCCAGTCTCACCACTATTATTCAACATAGTTTTGGAAGTCCTAGCCAAGGCAATCAGAGAAGAAAAAGAAATAAATGGAACCTAAATTCGAAAAGAAGAAGTAAAACTGTCACTGTCTGCAGATGACATGATACTCTACATAGATAATCGTAAAGATGCCACCAGAAATCTACCAGAGCTAATCAATGAATTTGGTAAAGTAGCAGGATACAAAATTAATGCACAGAAATCTCTTGCATTCCTATACACTAACAACAAAAATCAGAAAGAGAAATTAAGGAAACATTCCCATTTACTGCTGCAACAAAAAGAATAAAATACCTAGGAATAACCTACCTAAGGACGTAAAAGTCCTATACTCAAGAGACTATAAGTCATTGATGAAAGAAATCAAAGATAACAAAAACAGATGGAGAGATGTACCATGTTCTTGGACTGGAAGAATCAACATTGTGAAAATGATTATACAACCGTAAGCAATCTACAGATTCAATGAAATGCCTAACAAATTACCAATGGCATTTTTTACAGAACTAGAACAAAAAGTCTTAAAAATTATATGGAGACAAAAAAGACCCTGAATAGTCAGTGCAATCCTGAGGGAAAAAAACCGGAGCTGGAGGAATCAGACTCCCTGACTTCAGACTATACTACAAATCTACAGTAGTCAAGACAATATGATACTGGCACAAAAACAGAAATATAGATCGATGGAAGAGGATAGAAAGCCCAGAGATAAACCCATACACCTATGGTCAACTAATGTATGCCAAAGGAGGCAAGGATATACAATGGAGAAAAGACAGTCTCTTCAATAAGTTGTGCTGGGAGAACCGGACAGCTACATGTAAAAGAATGAAATTAGAACACTCCCTAACACCATACACAAAAATAAACTCAAAATGGATTAGAGACCTAAATGTAAGACCGAACACTATAAAACTCTTAAAGGAAAACATCAGAGGAACACTCTTTGACATAAATCACAACAAGATCTTTTTTATCCACCTCCTACAGTAATGGAAATAAAAACAAAAATAAACAAATGGGACCTAATGAAACCTAAAAGCTTTTGCACAGCAAAGGAAACTATAAACAAGACAAAAAGACAACCCTCAGAATAGGAGAGAGTATTTGCAAGCGAATCAACAGACAAAGGATCAATCTCCAATATATATAAACAGCATATGCAGCTCAATATTAAAAAAAGGAACAACCCAATTAAGAAATGGGCAGAAGACCTAAATAGACATTTCTCCAAAGAAGACATACAGATGGCCAAGAGGCACATGAAAAGCTGCTGAACATCACTAATTATTAGAGAAATGCAAATCAAAACTTCAATGAGGTATCACCTCACACCAGTTAGAATGGGCATCATCAGAAAATCTACAAACAACAAATGCTGGAGACGGTGTGGAGAAAAGGGAACCCTCTTGCACTGCTGGTGCGAATGTAAATTGGTATAGCCACTAGGGAGAACAGTATGGAGGTTCCTTAAAAAACTAAAAATAGAATTACCATATGACCCCGCAATCCCACTACTGGGCATATACCCAGAGAAAACCATAATTCAAAAAGACACACGCACACCAATGCAGCCCTATTTACAACAGCCAGGTCATGGAAGCAACGTAAATGCCCATCGACAGATGAATGGATAAAGAAGACGTGGTACACATATACAATGGAATATTACTCAGCCATAAAAAGGAACAAAATTGGGTCATTTGTAGAGACGTACATGGACTTAGAGACTGTCATACAAAGTGAAGTAAGTCAGAAAGTGAAAAACAAATATCATAGATTAACACATATATGCGGAATCTAGAAAAATAATGCAGGTGAACTGGTTTGCAAGGCAGAAATAGAGACACTGATGTAGAGAACAAATGTATGGACGCCAAGGGGAGAAAGTGCGGTTGGGCGTTGTGGGTGGTCGTGGGATGAATTGGGAGATCGGGATTGACATGTATACACTGATATGTATAAAATAGATAAGTAATAAGGACCTGCTGAAAATAAATAAATTTTTAAAAATATATTGCCGTTCCCCTTTTGAATATGGATAATGAAATCTTGGAAGAGTTGATGTGCCTGGCCAAGGTCATGCAACTTGTGGTACCACTAAGTGGTAGAGCCATAAAACCAGGGATCCAGTCTTAAGTTATTTGATGTCATTACCCCATCTACTGACAGATGACATTGTACTGCAAAAATTAAAATGGCCATGGCTGGTCTAATTCTTTATCTACAATAAGAGTATAAGAAAAAATGTTGGTCTTCCCTGGTGGCGCAAGGGTTAAGAATCTGCCTGCCAATGCAGGGGACACATGTTCAAGCCCTGGTCTGAGAATATCCCAAAGCCACGGAGCAACTAAACCCATGTGACACAACTACTGAGCCTGTGCTCTAGAGCGCGTGAGCCACAATTACTGAGCCCGTGTGCCACAGCTACTGAAGCCCGCACACCTAGTGCCCATGCTCCGCAACAAGAGAAGTCACTGCAATGATAAACCTGTGCACCGCAATGCAGAGTAGCCCCCACTTGCTGCAACTAGAGAGAGTCCACGCGCAGCACCAAAGACCCAACACAGCCAAAAATAAATTAAAACAAAAAGAAAAAGTGTTGAAGAAAGGAAACAGGAAAAACAAAAGTAAACAAAAGCAAAATAAAAACAAAAAAGAAAACAAATAAACAAACGAAAAACCCAGAAAAGCTATGATCAAATGCTAAGTGTCATGAAGAAAAGTAAGGCTTGTCTGATAAGTTGACAGAGATGTGAGTTTAGTAAGGAAGGTGTTATAGGGCTATCTGGGGCAGGCTGCTACAGGAAAACACATAATTGTAGGAGAACATGTTTGGTGAGTTAGGGTTAGAGGCACAGAAAAGAGACTAGTGTGGCTGGAGAAAAATTCATTCAACAAATATTCAAGTATCCACTGAACCAGGCATTACTATAGGCACTTAGGATATGTTAATGAACAAACCAACAAAGATTCCTGCCCTCCTGGAATTTATATTTTTCCACGAAGGGAGATGGCCAATTTACAAAATTGCATATGAATAAAGTGTATTGTAGTCCAAAAGGTGGTAAACAATTGGGACCAGAAAAGGAAGCAGACAGGGAAGAAGTGGAAGCAAGAGTCCAGGGAGAGGGTTGGAAACAAATACTATTAGGTATTCTTGCAATTGACAGTAGAGTTATTAGTGGGCGGCAGTTTTCTCCATTACGTTGCTTTTGTCAAATATCAATGTAAATGCTATGCTGGCTTTACTGCACAGAGACAAGAATACATTTTTCCTATGTTTTGGTGGGGGACTCGACTGCTTGTTTAATATAGTGGAGCCCCAGGGACACTAAAGTCTGATGGCTTTTTGTCATCATTGGCCACTCGTGTTTTTTTCTTTTTCTTTTCTTTTTTTTTTTTTTTGCGGTATGCAGGCCTCTCAGTGGTGTGGCCTCTCCCGCTGCGGAGCACAGGCTCGGGATGCGCAGGCTCAGCGGCCATGGCTCACACGCCCAGCCGCTCCACGGCACGTGGGATCTTCCCGGACCAGGGCATGAACCCGTGTCCCCTGCATTGGCTGTGGACTCTCAACCACTGCGCCACAAGGGAAGCCCGCCACTCGTTTTTAAGTTCACACCCTCTGTTGTGTAGACTATCAATTTGGACGTCAGTTCTCTAGGTTTGAGACCCGGCCTGGCAGTAACCCTGGCCAGGCGGTGCCCAGGTGACAAGGAGAGACACTGTGCCAAGGAGATGTAGGAGAGTGGCGCTGGCGCCTGAGAAGAACCCTCTCCTGCATAAGGCTCTCTCCCCTCGGCCCTCTGGGTGGGGTCGGGAATCTGGCCCCTCCTCCCAGTACAGAGTAGATTGAGTGATAGAGGGTCACGTGACCTGAGCTGCACCAATCAAAGTCCTCTTCCGGTGAGCTTAACGTTGAGAGGGACCCGTTAAGATGCCCAGTTCCGGAAACACTGAGGCTTCTCCGCTCCGAACTCTGGAGAGGGAGGAACCTGCTCCTACTGCTGGGGTCTTGGACAGCTCAAGTTTTTTCCAACTCTTGTTCCAATCAGGTAAATTACAACAGCATTCTTTCTATAAATTACGCCTCTATTGACCTAAATTAAATTACCCAGGATCAAGGTTTGGGGGTTAATAAGACAGGCAATCGAACGGATTGCTGGGTCCACTGTCCTGTCCATGCTCCATGCGTTCCTCTTTCCTCAGCTGTGATTCGCTTCAGTTGTGTGGCTAATCATTTCCTGCTCTCTGTTTAAAATCCCTCGATCAGCCTTCTGCTTCTTAAAAAAAAGTTGGGGCTTCCCTGGTGGCGCAGTGGTTGAGAGTCCGCCTGCCGATGCAGGGCACAGGGGTTCGTGTCCCGGTCAGGGAAGATCCCACATGCCATGGAGCGGCTGGGCCCGTGAGCCATGGCCGCTGAGCCGGCACGTCCGGAGCCTGTACTCTGTGACTGGAGAGGCCACAACAGTGAGAGGCCCGCGTACCGGGAAAAAAAAAATTGTATTTCTCCTTTGCACCTCAGTTTTGTTTGCAGTTTGTTTTGATATCCCAGACTTTAAATTGTAAGTATTGAAATGTATGTCTCTCTCTCCCCCCTCCCCCACCTCTCTGTCTCTCTCTGGTCTCTCTCTCTCTCTCTCTCTCTCTCTATATATATATATATATGGTATTTCATTTCTTTTATACTTAAAATGGTTACCTTCTGAAGAGCAGATAAATACTCATCTACATCTTGGAGATGACTGCACTTTTATTTATTTTAATGGGCTCTCTAAAGCAGTTTGAAATAGTTTTTTAATGGATGATGCGGCATGAGCATTTATCCATCCTCCTAACTGTATTTCAATTAGTTAAACTCTTATTAAACAATGTCGTTTATACAATAACCATTCCTTTAACCAGTGATTTTTTTAATTCTTTATTTTAAAATAATTTTAGGCTCACAGAAACTTTGCAAGTAGTATAGAAAGCCTTCACCCAGATTTCCCTAATGTTAACATCTTATACAGCCAAAGAAAAACTATCAAAATTAGGAAATTAACATTGATGCAGTACTATTAACTAATCTACATACTTTATTTGAATTTCATCATTTGTCCCAGTAATCTCATTTTTCTATTCCAGCATCCCATTCTGGATACCACATTGCATTTGGCCATCATTTCTCCTTAGTCTCCTCCAGGCTGACAGTTCCTTAAGCTTTCTGGGTGTTTCCCAATCTTGACGCTTTTGAAGATACTGGTCAGGTATTTTATAGAATGTGTGTCAACTTGGGTTTGTCTGATGTGTTCTTGTGATTTGATTGAACTTACACATTTTTGGCAACAGTACCTGTTTTATTCTCTTCCCCTTCATCTCATTGGTGATGGAGGAATTTCCACCCTTGTGTTATGGGGGTGGCTGAACACACGACACCTGACACTGGACAGATACTACCCAGAGCAGCTTATTAGTAACATTTACTCACAGCCTGGGGAGGAGGACACCACTGGCCAGGTAGAGCCCCACAGGAGTCATTCTCTGGAAGAGAGTGAAAAAGCAGGGGCTGTGGGGGGCAGTCTGTAGTAGCAAGAGGACGAGGTGACCCTTGGTTCACATGGGAGGATGTGATTGGCTTGTTTGAATACTTCTGTGAGCTGGTAGGGAACTGAAACCTGATAGTCAGGGGCGAGCAGGCACTGTGGCTAGTTCCCATGATAAGGCTGGTTCTTTGGCTAGGGGACCTTCTTCCCGGCAGCACAACAGGGGAATGGGAACTTGTGGTTAGTCCATTTGAGACCCTCTGGGTTTCCCCCAAATGTCAAGGCATACGTGTCACTGTGCCTTAATTTTCGGTCTTATACCACGGCGCTGCAAAAGCAATTCTGTTCCTTGCTCCAAGCATCATGTGAGGGGGTACATGATGTCCATATGTTGTATTAATGATGATATTCATTTGCAACACTTGATTAAGGTAGGGACAACTGTGTTGCTCCATTGTAATAGTATTGTTTTCCTATTTGTAAGTAATAAATATCGTGTAGGAAATACTTTCAGACTATGAAAATATCCTATTTCTTCTCAGACTGTTATTCACGACTTTTAAAATCCATCTGTTGATCTTGCCTACAACAATTATGACTTAATGGTGACTTTCTATTTCCTTATTCTTACTACATTGGTTCATTGGAATTCTGAGGAGCTGTCTTTTCTCCCCCATTTATTTATTTATAAATTTTCAAGTTGTTTATAAAACTTGTTTTATTTCAAATTATTGAATCAAATAGCTAATCAAATTATTTGTCAGTATTGAATCATGAATAACTATGTTATATTGTGACTTATAATCAAATTAAATCATTATTTAGTTTCTTGAATTGTTCCAGCTTTGGTGACTGCAAGCTCCTTTTGGTGGGGTCTGTGTTCTTTCAGCATGACCTGATCCTTTTTTGTGTACTTCCTTGCTGGCATTGTAAGGTATTCCTGTTCATCTTGTGTTTTTGTCCCCACCACGGCCCTGAAATCAAAACACTTCTGCAAAGAGCCATGTTTCCTTTTCTTGGAAAATGACATTTGGAAACCAATATCTCAGTGTGTGTTCATTGCTATTGCGGTTTCATTGCTGCTAAGTCCTCCCTCTCCGTCCACAAATGAAGGAAATATATTGTATGTATATACTCATGCTTACAGATACTTCTCAATTTCTCTAGCTATATGTATAGATATTGAAAGCCAGGAGCTCATACTGATACTTCTTATTTTAATCCATTGTAGCCTTGTTTGTAACTTCTTTGTCTCACCTGGCTCTCCTTATCTTCAATATTTACTTACTTGTTCATTCCTGATATATACATGAAGTACTTGCAGAAAGGCTACCCAATACGCCTGTTAGAAACAGATTTGATAACTTGTGTTTGTGTACAGTTCTTTATGTCTTAGGCCTCAGAGGATGCAGTCAAAGAACTACTATTTCCCTAAGTTGCTTAGCTTAGCTATTTTCTTTCTCCCCTCTTCAGCTGTGGTTAAGACATTCATTTGTAATATAGTTAGGTTAATTTGTTGGTGTTTGTATTTGACTTTGCCTCCTCCCCACATCTTAGTTGATTTTAATTTTTTATTTAATTCTGGGGTATGTGAAATATTACTGTGATTCAAAGAGTCAGGGCTGCACAGAAACATCTATTAGACAAGTGTCACTCTTTCCTCATGCCTTCTAAGCCCCTCCCATTCGCCACTTATTTCCCACACTCCCCCTGTAGATAACCAATCTCGTTAGCTTCTGGTTTAATCTTTCCTGTATTTACTCTGCACAAATGAACTGATACATATATGTGTTCTTATATTCCCTTGTTTATTAAATGAAGGACGGCATTTTATAATGCTCCTTTGCACTTTTCCTTTTTCAGTTAACAGCATCCCATAAAAAACTCTTTATGCCATAGAGGGCTTCATTGTTTTTTTGTTTTTGTTTCTCTTTTTATACAGCTGCATTGGACTCGGCTGACATATGTAGGGGCATTTAACTGGTTTTCAACATTCTGCAACTACAAACAATGCTGCAGTGAATAACCTTAGGCATAAGTATTTTTGTGTTGGCGGAAATGGATCTTCAAGTTTTATTCCCAGCAGTAGTATTGTTGGGCCAAAAGTTAAGTGCATGTGTATTTCTGTTAGGTATTTCCAAATTTCTCTCCAGAAGGGTTGTACTGGTTTTCACTCCCACTAGCTACTGTGACTGTTTCCCCACAGACTCACTAACAGAACATGTTGCCCTACTTTTGTGACCTTTGTTGATGTGGTAGGTGAGAAATGATATCTCGGCATTGTCTTAGTATGCACTTGTCTAATTATGAGAAAGTGTGACTATATTTTGAGGACTGTTTTATATATTTTTTGTGAATTATCTGTTCATATCTTTTCCCATTTTTCTGTAGAAATATTAGCCTTTTGTCCTTCAATACTTCAGAGTTCTGTATATACTTGGACTATTATTCATTTGTCCGTGAGGCATGTGCAAATACTTTATCTCAGTTTGTCAATTGCCTTTTGACTTAGTTATGATGTGTTTGCTGTACATTAAAAAAATCCTTCGTAGTCACATAGATCATTGTTTTCTTTCATTGCCTCTGGAAATTTGAGTCACAGTTAGAAAGCCTTTCCCTACGCTGAGGTTAAAGCAGAGTCCTGCCATATTTTCTTAAAGATTTTGTTATGGTTTCATTTGTTTAGATTCCTAACCCGTTTACAGTTTATTTCTGTGTATGGTGTGTGGTATGGATCTACATTGATTCTTTTCCCAGATGTCTCATTTGTTCCAGCATCATTTATTGAACGTCCATCTTTGCCTCAGTGCTTTTAAATGCCCTTTCATCATATACTGAAATTTCCATATATTATTCTCGTTTTTCTGGGTTTTCTTTTTTTTTTTTTTTTTACAAATTTTGGAACTATAATGCTTTTATTACCAGAATGTACGAAACACTGATCCTTTTATAATTCTGCAATACTGCCTCAGATTCCCAGTTTCAAAACAACTCATCTTTTAAATTTCCATAACATCTGTTTAGAACAAATGATTTTGCTGCTGTTCACAGTAGAAGACAGTCTTTAGCTTTGATGGTTCAGACCTAATTAAACAGAAATGGCTAACTTTGGGCCTAAGATAAATGTGGTATAGAGAGAAGAGCACAGAACCCTACCAATACACATAAACCATACTCCATTCAAATAGTCCTGGGACCTCACTGAACGGACTTTCAAATAAGTAATTAAGCCTCCAATTAAACAACATTTTAAAATGTACTATCTGATAAACTCAAAATACAAAAAATGCAGTATCACCAATTATGTGCATTTTCTAGGATTCATTTTAAAGTTCAGGCTAATGTTTAACAACAGTATTTCAATTAAATTATGGCATTTGAAAAAGGTTATACTTCTGGGGAAAGAGCACATAAACATGATTTTTGGGAGAAGATATGTTTGGAAAACAACAGTAATGAATAATTAATATTGCTTTAACATTTCTAAAATCATATAAAAATGATCATCTTTGATTGCCATTTCAGTAAGTTTCGATACAGGATATGTTACTGTCCACTTACTAGTAACCAAAACACACATAGAACAGACTTGTAACAAATATTCAGAATCAATTCTTTTCATGAGATAAACATTTCTGAGACTTTAAGATTCATGTTTGAACATACAGTACTGCAATGTTGGCTACATAAAATAAAATAAATAGAAAATCTTTTTCAGAGGAAGCTCATTAATCAGAGGCTGTCTTGCATTTAAGGATTTAACACTGGCTATATACAGAAGGGAAAGCATTTCACTTAGAAATACTTCACATTACTGGAACTCTCTTTTTAATATGGCAACATATAGCAGCTTACCATATTCTGATACTTAAAAATCAACAGGAATAGTGCTACTCTTTCATCCTTTGGTTCCCAGTGACAAATAATGCAGTAATAACACCTCCAGTTTTCAGTTCCTCTTGAGTGACATTAACAGAGAGAAACCCGATGCTTTAGCTGAAATTTGGCAGCCCAAGAAGTGCACCAACTGCTCCAAACTATCCCTCATGCTCTAGAAACAATGCTTTCAGTTGACCTTTTGACCAATAATCCAGTGCATATGCCAAAAGTTTCATCGAGAGAGTATTGACACGTAAAAAGTTTCCAACAAAGACAACTCTGTTTATTTTCTCATTAACAGCACACATTCGTGCCACAGAACCAATGTTATTGGTGATAGTAACTAATGTAGCTCTTGCTAGATCTTCTTTACTAACAGATTCTCGCTTCTCCTTATAAATCATATTCCCAAAACTAGATGCTACAGCCCAACCAGGCAGACCAAATCTTTCAAAATCTCCTCCGTAAATATCACGGACCAGCTTGTCAGCTTGGGTGCTGTCACCTTTGGATGCCATTTCAAGAGCCTCTTCAAAACTTTCACAGCCAGTCAATAAACTACATAAACCAAGAAAGGTACCACCTCCAAGGCTTGTCCCAGTTACTCGTTTATAGTTGTCTTTGGAATGGACTGCTAAAATACTGACTCCCGAACCAATGTTTACTACCAGAAGTGGATAGGGATCATCCAGGTTGAAAGGCATCTTTTGGCATCTCTCAGGTTCTGAGGCATTAGCAAAATAATAGCACTCTGCTTGTCCATTGAAACTGACAGAATCTATATACAGCAAGCCCTTTACAAGGCAGTCAAGTTCATCCATTTGTGCAGGTGGAGGTTTCCAATTGTGCGAAAATCTTTTTCAAACTTGTAAGCACCACCTCCTGTAGCACATAGCACCGTGTGTAATGTTGAGAAGTTTTTATCTCTTCCCATTTGGATAAAAGTAGGCAGGTCCTGGGTTGGAAATCTGATAAAGTGCAAGTTCCCTCTCCGGCCAAAAACCGTTAAATCTTTCAGTTCAAGGTGTACATCCCGAATACCAGTGGATCCATAGGCTACGTTAGAAGTCAGATATTTCCGGATACTTTTTAAGCTCTCAACTTCTTCTTGTTCTTCCTCTGCTGTGATATCGATAGGTTCAAAATATGAGAGCTTTACCAGAGTTCCCCCGATGTCCATGCCAAACCATGGGAAAGCTCACATCCAGCCTGTTAGATACGTCTATGTCTGTTCTCTTAGGGGTATCTGCTCTTAAAGGAAGAGTAACTGGAGATGCTATATTGCAGACCATGAACGTCTTGGTTACCTTAATATCCAGACTAGAACATTATAGGTCCCTTCTTTTGCATAGAGATCCTTTCAACTCAGCAGAGTTCTGGAATTCATTTCCTCTCTCTGGTCTTGACAAAAACTTCACATACCTTACTGCTTGGGTTAGCAAAGTAGACACCCAAACCTACACTTAAAAAATCACGTCAGTTGAGGTACAGAGGAACACCACTGCTTAGATTTTTACTATTATTTAAGTAGCGTGAAAAACACAAGTAAAGGTAATGCAAACATTGCCACTGTTTGGGTTAGGGTTTCTTGGCATCCTTGATCTTCATGGCGTCGGCCTGAGGGGCGAGAGGCAGCCTCGGGTACGGCGCGCAGAGGGTTGCGGCGGAGACCTTTCTGGGTTTTCTATTCTGTTTCACTGGACTATTTGTCTACTCATGTACCAGTACCACAGTGTTATAATTACCGAGGCTTTATAGCATGCTTTAATGTCTGGTATCATTACTCCCCATTTACAGGTTTTCTTTTTCACTTATATCCTGGCTATTCTTGCATGATTTTTAAAAAATATATTAATTTTATTATCCATTGATCTAACTCCATAGAAACATTTGCTGGTATTTTTGAGATTATATTAAATTTATACATTAGTTTAGGGAGAACTGACATCTTCTTAATGTTGTGTTATTCTATCCAAGAACATTGACCAATGTCTTTGTACTTATTCAAGTTTCCTTCTATGTCGTTCAGGAGTGTCTAAAAATTGTCCTTGCATAGCTGCTCTTATTAAGTTTATTTCTATGCATTTAAGCTTTGTTTTTGGTATTGTATATGGAATTTTCTCTACTAAAGTGTCCTCCAGCTGTGTGTGTGTGCGCACACAAAGACCATTGACTTTTGTATGTAACTCTATATCCTACTACCTTGATGATTTCTCTTATTGTTTTACTCAATCTGTCATTGTTTCTATAGGGCTTTTCAGGTGTACGGTAATATCATCTGCACACAGAGGTGGCTTTACTTCTTGTTATTCATTCTCAGAAATCTAATTGATTTCTCTAGTCAACTGACTAATGCTTGTAGTTGAAGACTGAACAGGAATGATATAATGGGCATACTTTTCTTATTCCTGAGCTTATTGGAAAACCTCTGGTAGTCCCCCACTAAATAAAATACTTGCATGAGGAATTAATTATATATCTTTTATCATGTTAAGAATGCGTCCCTCTTTCCCACTTCTTGAGGTTTTTCTTTTCTTAACATGAATGGGTGTTGAAGTTTCCCAAAGATTTGTTTGGCATCTGTGGTTTTAATCATATGATATTTGTCCTTAATTATATGACGATGGTGAATGATATCAATGGAGTTCCTAATATAGAGCCAGCCTTGTATTAATGGAATAAATTGCACTTGATCACAGTATATTAGTTTCTAAATGTATTGTTGGATGTTTGCTAATATTCTATTTAGTATTTTGGTATCTACCTTTTACCTGTTAGCATCCTACTGGCTTCATATAAGAAGTTAGGGAAGTTTCCTTCCTTTCTAATGTTCTTACATAACTCATAGAGCTTTGGTACTATTTGATCTTTGATGGTTTACTAGGATTCACCTGTAAAACCATCTGAGCAAGGTGCTTCTTGAGGGTATTGCTGTAATAACTTTATTTCTTCTATGAAAATTGCCTAATTTAAGCTTTCTAACACTAGAATCAGAATTTTGGTAATTTGTATTTATCTAGGAAGTTACCTATTTCATATAGATTTTCAAGTTTATTTGCATAGAGGTTGGCAAAGTAATCTCCTCTTTTTTCTGTTTCAATGATTATTTCTCCTTTGTCTATTATTTTGTGTATGTGTGATCTCTCCCTTTCTTCCTTCATCAAGCCAGCTAGGGGTTTGTCCATTTTGAAAAACAAAATTTCATTTTTCTATTTTGTATCTCATTCATTTCTGCTTTTATGTTTTGCTTTCTTTAATTCTTCTTTTTTACCTAGTTGCTTTTGTTTTTTCATTTTTTGAGGCCATACTTTAATTAATCTTCATTCTTCCATTTTTACTCATAAAAGTGCCTACTGTGTGAATTTGCCTCAGATCACTGCTCTAAATGTATCCCTTAGATGCCAATATGTAGTTTTTCAGTCAATCTTTTAAAAAATTTCTTTACAACTTCAGTTTGCATCTCTTCTTATATTCAACAGTTTTTAAGAGAAGCTTTAAAAATTTTTTTCAGGTGGAAAGGCCTTTCTGTTTTCAACTTTTGTTACTAACTTTTATAGCATTGGGGTTAGAGAGGATTGTTTGTACTATTTCTACTTTATAGAAATTAATTATCTAATCTCTGTGAGATAATTATGATCCATTTTTGACAAGAATATATTCCCTATATAACATTATTGATTAGCTTTCTCTTTTTTTATATGACTTGATCAGCCTTAGACTGAGTTTGGTGTATTAAATCTCCTAGTGTTACTGTTTCCTGTTATTATTATTATTTTATCTACGTCTCCTTGCATTTTCGCTTTATAAAGGTGTTTGTTTGTTATTGGTTCATAAATATTCCTAAGGGTTATATCTTCATTGTGAGTTTTGGCTTTTATCATTAAGACATGTTTTTGGTCACGTTTAATGCTTTCTTAAAATCATCCTGAACCACCTGTTTTCTTAACTTTACTCTCTGGCCTATGCATTTTTTCCTCCAGTATCATTTAACACTCACCTACTGCATTATGATAAAAAGTTTGTTGTATTTTCTTCTACTTCTCTACCTTCTCTCATTTTTAGTTGCACAGTTTCTGTGTTTTTTTTTTCACAGCATAAAACTTTTGTACATTAGCCTTCTCCCCTTTCCCCCACCTTCATTTTACTATTGTATGTAAAATACTCACCATTGGGTATTTTGGTGAAGTTTTCCTTCTCATCGCAGTGGGATCACAATCCCAGTTCCTCTTTTAGATTACTTGGCAAACATTCTGTAAAGAGAAGTATAGGAAATATTGTAAGTTCCTGGGTCACAGTGTCACTGTCTCTCTACTCAACTTTGCTACTGTAGTGCAAAAGCATTCATAGTCAATACATAAATGATTGATCATGGCTTTGATCCAATAAAACTTCATTTACAAAATCAAGCAGTGTGCTGAATTTGGTTCAGTGGGCCAGTTTGCAGACCCCTGCTCTAGTAGCTTCCTTAGGAAGGGCTGAGGGGTGCAGAATTTCCTAAGTTTCTGCAAGTTCAAAAGCTTTTTCTGTAGGCTGTGATATTTAAAGGACACCCAAGTTGGTTATGAAATCTATGCTTCAGCCTTTCTTTTTATTCAATCTCTGTCTTTTGATTTTTTTAAATATTCTGTTTAAGGTGGGTTTCATATCCTCCAATGCTTGCTTGAGTATAATTAATTTTGTTTGGAGTGTTGACTTCCACTCTTTTTCTCCTTCATGGTTGTTTAATATGTATGCACTTTTGTTCCCTCATCTATTTTTTTTTTTTACAAAGCTTTGTATGGAATTCCCTTCATTCTGTTCATCTGTATGATACTGGTTTCTTCGACAAGATTCCTAGTTTAATAATGTGAAATTTTGTTAATATAGCAAAGACCAGATCCTTTTTTATTTTGTTTGTTTGTTTTGGTGATGAAGGGAGAAGTCCTGAGTGCTCTGATTTTGCGGTTCTCTTATGTCTTGCAAGATCCTTAATTTTCCCCTTTTGTTTATTTTCTCCATCATTACCCAAGCGCCAATGGATGCTTCTCCCTAACTCTTTGCCTTTATTCTTCCCTAAGAGTTATATCTTTCAAAGACTGCACTTTAAATCATCTCTGTCCCTTCATAAGCTCCGATTTTGGAGTGCCTTCCCTGTAGTCCAGGCTCTCATATTCTAGGACACATTTTTGGTATTTTTAGATTTATTCTGGGCTTAGTCCTTCTGCTGTAGTTTTAGATCAGCTTTCAGCCCTTTTCCATCTTTCCTCTCTCTTGGCAGCTTTTCTTGGTCTGTCTTTTTGTTTTCCACAAAGTCTAGTAATGGGAGTGTGACAAATCTTATGCCAGGATTCATGATTTTTCTTTTTTTACTCACAATACTTTTGAATTTTTGGCCTTCTCCATTTTAAAATACTGATGAGGGTGTGGCTTTTGTGTAGATGTACATTTTCCTTCTTATTGGTTTGTATCCTTTTGGGAGAAAATAATTTTTTTAACATCTTTATTAGAGTATAATTGCTTTACAATGGTTGGTCAGTTTCTGCCTTATAACGAAGTGAATCAGCTATACATACACATATGTCCCCATATCTCTTGCCTCTTTCATCTCCCTCCTTCCCACCCTCCCTATCCCACCCCTCTAGGTGGTCACAAAGTGCCGAGCTGATCTCTTTGTACTATAGGGCTGCTTCTAACTAGCGATCTATTTTACGTTTGGTAGTGTATATATGTCCCTGACATTCACTTTATCCCAGCTCGCCCTTCCCCCTCCCCGTATCCTCAAGTCCAGCCTCTAGTAGGTCTGCATCTTTATTCCCGTCTTACCCCGAGGTTCTCTGACCATTTTCTTTTTTTTTTCCTTTTTCTATTTTATTTTATTTTTTTTTTGGTGGCTTAAAATGGCAGAAATTTATTCTTTCATAGCTCTGGAAGCCAAGTCTGAAATCAATATCACTGAGCTGAAATCAATGTGTTGGCAGGGCTGTTTTCCTTCTGGAGGCTCCAGGAGAGAATCCATTCTTGCTTCTTCCAGCTTCTTGTGGCTGCCAGCATCCTTTGGCGTGTGGTCACATCAAAACAACCTCTGCCTGTGTGGTCACATTGACATTTCCTTTTCTGTGTGTGTCAAATCTGGTTTTGCCCCTATATTTTAATTTATTTTATTTATTTTAATTTATTTTAACATCTTTATTGGAGTATAATTGCTTTACAATGATGTGTTAGTTTCTGCTTTATAACAAAGTGAATCAGTTATACATATACATATGTTCCCATATCTTTACCCTCTTGCATCTCCCTCCCTCCCAGCCTCCCTATCCCTCCCCTCTAGGTGGTCACAGACCACCTAGCTGATCTCCCTGTGCTACGCGGCTGCTTCCCACTAGCTACCTATTTTACATTTGGTAGAGTATATATGTCCATGCCATTCTCTCACTTTGTAACAGTTTACCATTCCCCCTCCCTATATCCTAAACTCCATGCTCTCGTAGGTCTGTGTCTTTATTCCCGTCTTACCCCTAGGTACTTCATGACCTATTCTCAGGGTATGCCCAGTAGTGGGATTGCTGGGTCGTATGGTAGTTCTATTTTTAGTTTTTTAAGGAATCTCCATACTGTTCTCCATAGTGGCTGCATCATTTCTCATTCCCACCAATAGTGCAGAGTTTTCCCTTTCCTCCTCACCCTCTCCAGCATTTATGGTTTCTAGATTTTTTGATGATGGCCATTCTAACTGGTGTGAGATGATATCACATTTTAGTTTTGATTTGCATTTCTCTAATGATTAATGACGTTGAGCATTCTTTCATGTGTTGGTTGGCAATCTGTATATCTTCTCTGGAGAAACGTCTATTTAGGTCTTCTGCCCATTTATGCATTGGATTGGGTTTTTTTTTGTTATTGAGCTGCGTGAGCTGCTTGTAAATTTTGGAGATTAATCCTTTGTCAGTTGCTTCATTTGCAAATATTTTCTCCCATTCTGAGGGTTCTCTTTTCATCTTGTTTTTGGTTTCCTTTGCTGTGCAAAAGCTTTTAAGTTTCATTAGGTCCCACTTGTTTATTTTTGTTTTTATTTCCATTTCTCTAGGAGGTGGGTCAAAAAGGATCTTGCTGTGATGTATGTCATAGAGTGTTCTGCCTGTTTTCTCCCAACGGTTTTATAGTTTCTGGCCTTACATTTAAGTCTTTAATCCCTTTTGAGTTTATTTTTGTGTATGGTGTTAGGGAGTGTTCTAATTTCATACTTTTACATGTACCTGTCCAGTTTTCCCAGCACCACATATTGAAGAGACTATCCTTTCTACATTGTACATTCCTGCCTCCTTTATCAAAGATACTGTGACCATATGTGCGTGGGTTTATCTCTCGGCTTTCGGTCCTGTTCCATTGATCTATATTTTTGTTTTCATGCCAGTACCATACTGTCTTGATTACTGTAGCTTTGTAGTATAGTCTGAAGTCAGGGAGCCTGATTCCTCCAGCTCCAATTTTCGTTCTCAAGCTTGCTTTGGCTATTCGGTGTCATTTGTGTTCCCATACAAATTGTGAAGTTTTTTGTTCTAGTTCTGTGAAAAATACCAGTGGTAGTTTGATAGGGATTGCATTGAATCTGTAGATTGCTTTGGGTAGTAGAGTCATTTTCACAATGTTGATTCTTCCAATCCAAGAACATGGTATATCTCTCCATCTATTTCTATCATCTTTAATTTCTTTCATCAGTGTCTTATAATTTTCTGCATACAAGTCTTTTGTCTCCTTAGGTAGGTTTGTTCCTAGATATTTTATTCTTTTTGTGGCAATGGTAAATAGGAGTGTTTCATTAATTTCTCTTTCAGATTTTTCATCATTAGTGTATAGGATTGCCAAAGATTTCTGTGCATTCATTTTGTATCCTGATACTTTACCAAATTCATTGATTAGCTCTAGTAGTTTTCTGGTAGCATCTTTAGGATTCTCTATGTATAGTAAAATGTCATCTACCAACAGTGACAGCTTTACTTCTTCTTTTCCAATTTGGATTCCTTTTATTTCTTTTTCTTCTCTGATTGCTATGGCTAAAACTTCCAAAGCTATGTTGAATAATAGTGGTGTGAGTGGGCAACCTTGTCTTGTTCCTGATCTTAGTGGAAATGCTTTCAGTTTTTCACCATTGAGGACGATGTTGGCTGTGGATCTGTCATATATGGCCTTCGTTATGTTGAGGAAAGTTCCTTCTATGCCTACTTTCTGGAGGGTTTTTTTCATAAATAGGTGTTGAATTTTCTTGAAACATTTCTCTGCATCTATTGAGATGATCATATGGCTTTTCTCCTTCAGTTTTTTAATATGGTGTATCACGTTGACTAATTTGCATATACTGAAGAATCCTTGCATTCCTGGGATATACCCCACTTGGTCATAATGTATGATCCTTTTAATGTGCTGTTGGATTCTGTTTGCTAGGATTTTGTTAAGGATTTTTCATCTATGTTCATCAGTGATATTGGCCTGTAGTTTTCTTTCTTTGTGACATCTTTGTCTGGTTTTAGTATCAGAGTGATGGTGGCCTCATAGAATGAGTGTGGGAGTGTTCCTCCTGCTGCTATATTTTGGAAGAGTTTGAGACAGATAGGTGTAAGCTCTTCTCTAAATGTTTGATATAATTTGCCTGGGAATCCATCTGGTCCTGGGTTTTTGTTTGTTGGAAGATTTTTAATCACAGTTTCAATTTCAGTGCTTGTGATTGTTTGTTCATATTTTCTATTTCTTCCTGGTTCAGTCTCGGAACGTTGTGCATTTCTAAGAATTTGTCCATTTCTTCCAGGTTGTCTATTTTATTGGCATAGAGTTGCTTGTAGTAATCTCTGATGATCCTTTGTATTTCTGCAGTGTCAGTTGTTACTTCTCCTTTTTCATTTCTAATTCTATTGATTTGAGTCTTCTCCCATTTTTTCTTGATGGGTCTGGCTAATTGTTTATCAATTTTATTTATCTTCTCAAAGAACCAGCTTTTAGTTTTATTTTTCTTTGCTATCGTTTCCTTCATTTCTTTTTCATTTATTTCTGATCTGATTTTTATGATTTATTTCCTTCTGCTAATTGTGGGGGGTTTTTTTGTTCTTCTTTTTCTATTGCTTTATGTGTAAGGTTAGGTTGTTTATTTGAGATGTTTCTTGTTTCTTGAGGTAGGATTGTATTGCTATAAGCTTCCCTCCTAAAACTGCTTATGCTGCATCCCATAGGTTTGGGTCGTCGTGTCTCCATTGTCATTTGTTTCTAGGTAATTTTTGATATCCTCTTTGATTTCTTCAGTGATCTCTTGGTTATTTAGTAGTGTATTGTTTAGCCTCCATGTGTTTGTATTTCTTACACATATTTTTCTGTAATTGCTATCTAGTCTCATAGCATTGTGGTCAGAAAAGATACTTGATACGATTTTAAATTTCTTAAATTTACCAAGGCTTGATTTGTGACCCAAGATATGATCTATCCTGGAGAATTTTCCTTGAGCACTTGAGAAGAATGTGTATTCTGTTCTTTTTGGATGGGATGTCCTATAAATATCAATTAAGTCCATCTTGTTTAATATATCATTTAAAGCTTGTTTTTCTTTATTTATTTTCATTTTGGATGATCTGTCTATTGGTGAAAGTGGGGTGTTAAATTCCCCTACTATGATTGGGTTACTGTTGATTTCCCCTTTTATGGCTGTTAGTATTTGACTTATGTAGTGAGGTGCTCCTATGTTGGGTGCGTAAATATTTACAATTGTTGTATCTTCTTCTTGGATAGATCCCTTGATCATTATGTGGTGTCCTTCTTTGTCTCTTGTAATAGTCTGTTTTAAAGTCTATTTTATCTGATATGAGAATTGCTACTCCAGCTTTCTTTTTATTTACATTTGCATGGAGTATCTTTTTCCATCCTCTCACTTTCAGTCTGTATGTGTCCCTAGGTCTGAAGAGGGTCTCTTGTAGACAGCATATATATGGGTCTTGTTTTTACATCCATTCAGCCAATCTATGTCTTTTGGTTGGAGCATTTAATCCATTTACATTTAAGGTAATTATCGATATGTATGTTCCTGTTACCATTTTGTTAATTGTTTTGGGTTTTTTTTTATTGTAGGTCTTTTCCCTCTCTTGTGTTTCTTGCCCACAGAAGTTCCTTTAGCATTTGTTGTAAAGCTGGTTTGGTGGTGCTGAATTCTCTTAGCTTTTGCTTGTCTGTAAAGGTTTTAATTTCTCCTTCACATCTGGATGAGATCCTTGTTGGGTAGAGTAATCTTGGTTGTAGGTTTTTTCTTTCATCCCTTTAAATATGTCCTGCCAGTCCCTTCTGTCTTTCAGAGTTTCTGTTGAAAGATCAGCTGTTTATCTTATGGGGATTCCCTTATGTGTTACTTGTCGTTTTTCCCTTGCTGCTTTTAATATTTTTTCTTTGTGTTTAATTTTTAATAGTTTGATTAATATGTGTCTTGGCGTGTTTCTCCTTGGATTTATCCTCTATGGGACTCTCTGTGCTTCCTGGACTTGATTAACTATTTCCTCGCATCCTTCTCTGGAGCTCCTTTAAGCAGCGCTCTTAATCCCCTCTCCTGGTGCACCAGGAAACAGAGAGGCAAGAAAAAGTCTCTTGTCTCTTTGGCAGCTCCAGACTTTTTCCTGGAGTCCCTCTCTGCTAGCCGTGGCACACTAGGCCCCTTCAGGCTGTGTTCATGTAGCCAACCCCAGTCTTTTCCCTGGTATCTGACCTCTGAAGCCCGAGCCTCAGGTCCCAGGCTCCGCCCACCTCGGCGGGTGAGCAGACAAGCCTCTCAGGCTGGTGAGTGCCGGTCAGCACCGATCCCCTGTGTGGGAATCTCTCCGCTTTGCCCTCCACACTCCTGTTGCTGCGCTCTCCTCTGTGGCTCCACAGCTTCCCCCCTCCGCCACCTGCAGTCTCCGCCCACGAAGGGGCTTCCTAGTGTGTGGAAACCTTTCCTTCTTCACAGGTCCCTCCCACTGCTGCAGGTCCCATCCCTATCCTTTTGTCTCTGTTTTTTATTTTTTCTTTTACCCTACCCAGGTCCTTGGGGAATTTCTTGCCTTTTGGGAGGTCTGAGGACTTCTGGCAGCATTCAGTACGTGTTCTGTAGGAGTTGTTCCACATGTAGATGTATTTCTGATGTATTTGTGGGCAGGAAGGTGATCTCCACTTCTTACTCTTCTGCCATCTTGAAGCTCCTCAGGAGGAAATAATTTGAGGAAGGCAGCTAGGTGGTCAGCATTGTCTTCTGCTAACTTACCTCTGATTTCTAAGGGCATTTTATCTCATGGAAGTGTGTGTCTGTGTGTGTGTGTGTGTGTGGGTGTGCATGCGTGCATGCACACAAGTCCATTTTCATTCTATTCCTATAGTAGTGGTCACTTGAGTTGGCCCTATGGTTCACCACATACTTATTCAATAAGTATTTTGTCCACAGCTAACCCTGGAAGCAAACAAGTGACTATAGATACCTTCTCAGGATTTCTAAAAATTCTCCACTCTGAAGCAGGTTTTTGAAGATGGACCAAAAGACCACAGTCACCCTCCTTGAGCTTGCTGCAAAGAGTCTGCTGAATAATGAGCCTGCAACTATCCATGCCCTGAACAAAATCCCAAAAGACCTCTTTGTTCCATTGTTCAACGCTGCCTTCTTGGGTGGGCATAAGAAGATCCTAAAGGCAATGGTGAAGGTTTGGCCTTTTCGCTGTCTCCATATTGGGTCATTGACCACACGGGAATCATACTATGACATCTTGGAAGCCGTGATTGATGGTCTGCAGATCCTCCCTGCCCAGAACTCTTCCTCTTGGTAAGACTATGACCAGTAGAGACACAGGGAGTCAGCAGGAGTGTATGCTGTAGCCTAGGGCAAGGGAATACCTAACGGTCTCCCAACAGTAGCCAGTGGTGAATACTGCAGTCTTTGCAGAGCTGTCGGTCCTTCGGGACTCTATTGCCTTATAGAGTTGATTATAGAGTAGAGGTGTTTGAGGATACTATGAATGGATTTGAGTGCGATTACACAGAAGTGGAGTATGGGCATTGAGACAGGGAAAGACCGGAGGTGAAGGAGGGGGTGGGGAAAGGATGAAAGACGCTGCATTTGTGTGGAAAGAACTTCTTGGTGAATGGCAATGAAGTGAAAACCAGGGTTAAAGTGTTCTGTCCCTGCTTCTCATCATTGATCTTGCTGGGTTATATTAAAATCAGCTGTCTCTCATGTGTTCTGTCTCTTCCTTTCCTTACAGGGGGCCCAAACTGAGGATCCTAGATTTAAGGAGTGATCTGGTCTGTAAGACAATATGCTCTGAGATTGGGACTGCATTCCCTTTCTGTTTTAAGTCATGCATTTACTCTCAGCACTCTATCCTTAAGATAGAAGAAGCTCAGCATAGAGTCAGGTGCCTCGGGATTGGTAATTCTGGGTCTGAGCCTCAGTCAGCTCAGGAACCCATGGAATTACTAGTGGATATTTCCCTCAATTGTACCTTGAGAACAAAGCAATTCCTCTCTTTCATTTGTAGTAAGATTCAGCAGAACGTTGGGTCCTTGCACGTCTGCTGCAGAGATTTGCAAATCGATAGAATGTCTGGGCACAAAAGTATCCTGCAGTTTCTGGATCTGGGGTGCATTGAGAACCTGGAAATGGATCAGGCTAATCTGAGTGAAGTCGTCACCCTTTTGGCTCAGATGATCCACCTGAACAGCCTTACTCTGTGTAACATCCCCTTTAAAACTTATAATAGAAGGAAATTCAGATCTTTTCTCCTCTGCCTTGGGCGGCTGGACCATCTCCAGGAGCTGAGCTTGTCTTTCTTCTGCCTCACAGATCAACTGCACAAACTGCTCAGGTGAGGGGGTGGGGAGGAACCTGGGTTCCCTGATCACCTCATTGTTAACACAGAAGAGACCATGCTTGGATCTTCCTAAGCTCCTTGTAACCCATTTCTCTCTTTGCCTCAGCATAGGCACTGCTGGGAGTTTGAACATAGCTGGGGGAGAGAGGGGTACCTTATGCTGAGCAGTAGATGAGGTTAGAAAAGGAAGCTGTGCTCATTCATTCATTCATTCATTCAGTGACCGTGGGCAGATCCTAAAAGAAGTCTGTAAATATATTGGTGAAAAAGACTCAGTCCTTCTCCTATTGGACTTTACAGCTCTCTAGAGAGGAAGGGGAGGCATTCAGATGGAGAAACATTAAGCTATAGGACTAATGCACATGCCCATGGATGGGCCCCAATAGTTAACACTGCCAGATAATATTGCTCCTGTATTTCCCCCCAGGCTTACACCCTGAATGGAGAGCTTGTCATCTGGGTACTAGTCAAAGGAAACCCTCAGTTGGCTGCTTTCCCAGACCCATCCTCGCCAAATAAGTGAATCAGATCCAACACTGATTATGTCGTATATACTAAGTGCATGCAATTTCTTCACTTAATCTTTCCCGCAGTTCTGTATAATAATTACTGCTGTGCACGTTTTCAAGATTAAAACCCTGTACCTCAGAGTGGTAAAGTAACTTTCTCAGGGTCACAAATCCATAAGGTCTGATCCCAAAGTCCACATTGTTAACCACTTATTGCAAACCATGAACACAGTAGTTTATTCTAGAGCCTTAGGTACCTAAAATTTGGGGCTCATTGCCCTCATTCTTCTGAAATAACCTTACATTTTTCTCTCTGTAGAGTTGTGCCACCTCAGTTGGATTCACTGTATCTACCTCACTGTCAGCTTTCTCACAGAGATGTCACTGTCCTGTCACAGAGCTCTCAGGCCACCCACCTAAGGGTATTGAGTCTCAGTAACAACCACATCTTCTCAGAAGTTTATGAGCCCTTCCAGGCTCTGCTGGAGAAGGTCTCAAGCACCCTGCAACATCTGGTGATAAGCAATTGTATGATAACTGATTCTACTCTCTCTGCCGTCATCCCAGCCCTGAGCCACTGTACTCAGCTCCATGTCCTTAGCTTTGCCTTCAATCCCATTACAATGCCTGTGCTCAAGAGCCTTCTGCAGCACTTGACTTCCTTGATGAAGCTGAAGCATGTGATTTATCCTGTCCCTGTCCATTGCTACGAGGAATGGATTTTTCATGACCGTTTGGACCGACAGAAACTTGCTGAAGTTCAGGCTCAGTTGGAAGCGATGCTGCACGGGGCACAGAGGAACGACATGAAATGGGTCAGTTGTTCAGAGTGATTTCCACAGCACAGGGAGGTGTTTCAACACTGATGTGTGGCCATGAAAGCATTCACTTTTTTTTTTTTTTTTTGCCTGAAGCCCAAGTTTGTAGAGACACATATGTAAAGTTCTACTGTTCTAGGAAACTGGGGTTAGTAACACTGGATATGTAAACTGATCTCTATAAAAGAGGAACTTTAAAACGGAAATAGAGGAATTTGAAATGTCCGCTGGATCTCTTGCCCACTGCCCTCTACATTTTCTGGTTACTATCCACAGTGTTGGGTATGTGACGTAAGCTGACCCAGTCATGGTACATCATTTCCTTATCCACACTGATTGGTTCACTTATCCATTTATGGGCACTTGACACAAGTCAGATCAATTGAAACTCTTCCTAGAGGTGGTAGTTGTTGAATAATTTTACCCTCTAGGGACCTGCAAACTTCTTGTGTTTCTGATTTCCTCAGGTGGCTTATGAGAAACCGTATGCAACTAAAAGGAAACAAACAAACAAATGTCAACTACCTACTGGTATCTTCATCAGCATATTGCTACCTGATTTCCCAGGTCTCAGACCCCTGGCTCAGTTATTCCTTATTCCACACACATTCACCAAGTATCTGTTATGATTTAGGTACTTTTCCAGGTGCTAAGAAAGATAAAGTCCCTGATCTCACTCAGAGTGTAGACATTCCTATGATTTATCAGTTTCTCTACTCTTTCTTGGAATACTTGGGAAATTATTTATTCCCCCATAACACAGTATTTTTCTCACTTTTTCCCCTCACATAGTCTGCTCGAATGATATTGGTCTTTTTGTGCTGTTGGGTAGCTGCTCAGGCCTCAGGTCATGGCTTAAATGTTACCTCCTCAGATAGGTTTTCTCTTACTTCCCCATTTAAGCAGATTTATTCTGCTGCTGCTTTTGCTTAAGGTACCATGCATATTTCCTTCATGGTACACATTGTTACATATGTATTTGCTCCCTCTGCCCCTCCACTAGAGTTGCACTGCTTAGTATGGTGCCCACTAACCATATGTGGCTTCTGAACTCTAGAAATTTGGCTAATCTCAAATGTGATGTACCCTAGGTGTTGAATGTTCTCTGTGTATCCAAGAATTAGTAAGAAACAAAGGATGTAGAATAACTAATTGATAATTTACGTGTATTGTTTACATGATGAAATGATAACATACTCCATATCAAAGACAGTAAAGATAAAAGAATGTAAATTAAATTCTTTATATACTTACCTGTTAGAATGATAGCATTGTATTTCAAAGACTTAGTAAGAAAAATGTTATAATAATTACGTGTTTATATGTTTACATATCAACATGATAAAACATTGCATTCCAAAGACTAATTGAGAGAAAATAAAGTTAATTAATAGGTTGTTCCTACTGTTTATATGTTGAAATGGTAACATAGAAAATGTCAACGATAACAGAAAAGAATGGAAAAAATAATTAGTATTTTGTGTATAGTGTTTCCTTGTTGAAATGAAAACAGATTGCATTTTCATTGTTGAAACGAAAACAGATTGTAGTTTAAAGACTTAGTAAGAAAGAAGAATGTAAAAGTAATGAATGTTGTTTACATTGTTTCCTTGTTGAAATGATAGCACACACATTTTAAAGACTCAGTAAAAAATTTTTTACAATTATTTTTTCTTATTGCTTACATGTTGAAGTGATAAACTGCATTTCAAAAACAGAAAATAATGTAAAACTTAATTAATAATTAATAAAAATAGTTAATAACTTGTTGTTACCTCCATTTTGCTACTGCATTTCTGACTTAGAAAGATAAACGTGTTAAATGAATTGTATATGTTGTTGCTTTGTTGAAATGATAACACATGGCATTTCAAAGACATCATAAAATAAGAATGCAACAAGGCCACCGATACCCTGACACCAAAGCCAGACAAAGACACTACAGAAAAAGGAAATCACAGGGCAATATCTTTGATTAATACAAATGAAAAGGTCCTGGACAAAATATTAGCAAAACAAATCCAACAGTATATCAAAAGGACCATACACCATAAATCACGTAGGATTTATTCCAGGGTCACAAGAAAGATTCAACATTTGCAAATCAATCAGTGTGAGACACCACATCAACAAAATGAAAGATAAAAATCACATGATTATCTCAATAGACACAGGAAACTCTTTTGACACAATTGAACATCCATTCATGACAACAACTCTCAACAAAGTGTGTATAGAGGGAACATGTCCCAACATGATAAGGGCATTTACGACAAACCCACAGCCAACATCATAGTGAATGGCGAAAAGCTGAAAGACTTTCCACTAAATTCAGGAACAAGGTAAGGATGCCCACTCTCACCACTTATATTTAACATAGTATTGGAAGTCCTAACCACAGCAATCAGACAAAAAAAGAAATAAAAGGTACCCACACTGGAAGGGACAAGGTAAAACTGTTACTCTTTGCGGATGACATGATACTTTGTATAGAAAGTTTTAAAGCCTCCACTCAAAAACTATTAGAACTAATGAATGAATTAAGCAAACTTTCAGGATCCAAGATTAACATACAGAAATCTGTTGCATTTCTATACACTAATAATGAAATATCACAAAATGAAAGTTTTTCTTTTTCATTTTTATTGGAGTATAATTGCTTTACAATAGTGTGTTACTTTCTGCTTTCTAACAAAGTGAATCCGTTATACATATACATATGTTCCCATATCTCTTCCCTCTTGCGTCTCCCTATCCTCCCTATCCCACCCTCCCTATCCCACCCTTCTAGGTGGTCACCAGGCACCGAGCTGATCTCCCTGTGCTATGTGGTGTCACAGTTTACCCTTCCCCCTCCCCATATCCTCAAGTCTAAACTCAGTTTAAAATCACATTGAAAAGAATAAAACACCTAGGAGTAAACCTAACCAGGGAGGTGAAAGCCCTATCTGAAAACTATGAAACACTGATGCAGGAAACTGAAGATGAACAAAGAAATGGAAAGAGATCCCATGCTGTGGGATTGGAAGAATTAATATTGTTAAAATGTCCATACTTCCCAAAGTAATCTACAGATTTAATGCAATCACTATCATATACCCATGCCATTTTTCACAGAACTAGAACCAAGAATCCAAAAATTCATATGGAACGACAAAAGACCCCAAATTGCCAAAGCAATCTTGAGAAAAAAAAGGAATGAAGCTGGAGGTATAACCCTCCCAGACTTCGGACTATGAAACAAAGCTAATCAAAACAGCATGGGCCTGGCGCAAAAACAGACACATCGATCAATGGAATAGAATAGACAGTCCAGAAATAAACCCATGCACGTATGGTCAGTTAATCTACAGAAAAGGAGGCAAGAATATACAATGGAGAAAAGGCAGTTTCTTCAATCAGTGGTGTTGGGAAAACTGGTCATCTACATGTAAAACAAAGATTAGAATATTCCCTCACACCATACACAAAAATAAAATGGTTTAAACACCTAAATGAAAGACCTCAAAACATAAAACTCCTAGAAGAGAACATAAGCAGAACACTCTTTGATAAAAATCATACCAATATTCCTTTGGATAAATCTCCTAAAGCAAAAGGAATAAAAACAAAAATAATCTAACGAGAACTAATTAAACTTAAAAGCATTTGCACAGGAAAGGAAATCATCAACAAAAATGAAAAGAAAACCCAAGGATTGGGAAAAAATATTTGCAAATGATGTGACCAACAAGGGGTTAATATCCAAAATATATAAACAGCTCATAGAACTCAATGTCAAAACAACAAACAACCCAATGATAAATGGGCAGAAGACCTGAATAGACATTTTTCCAAAGAAGATGTACACGTGGTTAACAGGCACACGAAAAGATGCTCAGCATCGCTCATATTTAGAGAAATGCAAATCACAACAACAATGACATATCATCTCGCACCTGTCAGAATGGCAATCATCAAAAAGTCTACAAATAACAAATATTGGAGAGGATGTGTAGAAAAGGGAATCTTTGTATGCTGTTGGTGGGAATGTAAATTGGTGCAGCCACTATGGAAAACAATATGGAGCTCCCTTAAAAACTAAAAATAAAACTACCATATGATCCAGCAATTCCACTCCTGGATACATTTACAGAAAAATAACAAAAGTGTTGATTTGAAAGGTTCATAGCAACACTATTTACAATAACAAAGATATGGAAGCAACCCAAGTGCCCATCAACAGACAAATTGATAGAAAAATATGGCATATATACACACACAATGGAATATTACTCAGCCATAAAAAGAATGAAATTCTGCTATTTGCTGCAATATGGATGGACCTAGACAATATTATGCTTAGTGAAATGTCAGATATAGAAAGACAAATACTGTACGATACCACTTGTATGTGGAATCTAAAAACTAATACAAGTGAATGCATATGCACAATGGAAACAGACTCGCAGATATAGAAAACAAATTTTTGGTTACCAAAAGGGAGAGGGAAGGTAGGAGGGACAAATCAAATTAGGGGCATGGGATTAAGAGATACAACTACTATGTATAAAATGGGAAAGCAACAATGATATACTGTATAGCACAGGGAATTATAGGCATTATCTGATAATAACTTGTAGTGGAGTATAATCTGAAAAAATGCTGGATCACTCTGCTGTACACCTAAAACTAATATAGTATTGTAAATCAACCATATTCCAATTAAAAGAAGAGAAAGGATACAAAATTATTTAATAATATGTTCATATTGCTTACATATTGAGATAATGCACTGCATTTCAAAGACTTACCAAAAAAAAAAAAAAGAAAACTAATTAACCATGGTGGTTAGCACCATGCTTACATAAAACATCTTTAGTTATGCCAGTCTGCTTTAAGATGATAACAGCTTAACTTTGATCATATGCAAAATCGCTACACTTTTACCTCTTCCCACCTCATTTTATGTTATTGATGTCCCAGTTTGTATCTTTTATATTGTGAGCACTAATGAATTAGTGCAACTGTATTTATTTTTAATACTTTTGTCTTTCCGTTTTTATACTAAAGTTAAAAGTGTTTTATCCACCACCATTACAATGTTGGAGTGTTCTGAATTTGACTATATGCTTACTTTTACGTATGAGTTATATGCTTTCGTAGGTTTTCATGTTGTTAATTTTTTGTTTTCACTCAAAGAACTCCCTTTAGCATTTTTGTAAGGCAGGTCGAGTGGTGAATAACTCCCTCAGCTTTTGCTTGTCTGGGAATGTCATCATCTATCTTTCATTTCTGAAGGACGGCTTTTCTGAATAGAGTATTCTTGGTTGTCGGTTGTTTTCTTTCAGCACTCTGAATGTATAATCCCACTCTTTCCTGGACTGCAAGGTTTCTTTTCAGAAATCTGATAGCCTTATGCTGTTCCCTTGTATATGACAAGTGGCATTTCTCTTACAGACTTTACAATTCTCTCTTTGAAAAGGGAACCCTCTTACACTGTTGGTGGGAATGAAAATTGATACAGCCACTATGGAGAAAAGTATGGAGGTTCCTTAAAAAATTAAAAATAGAACTACCATATGACCCAGCAACACCACACCTGGGCATATACCCTGAGAAAACCATAATTCAAAAAGTACATGCACCCCAATGTTCATTGTAGCACTATTTACAATAGCCAGGACATGGAAGCAACCTAAATGTCCATCAACAGAAGAATGGATAAAGAAGGTGTGGTACGCATATACAATAGAACATTACTCAGACATAAAAAGAAACGAAATTGTGCCATTTGCACAGACGTGGATGGACCTAGAAACTGTCATACAGAGTGAAGTAATTCAGAAAGAGAAAAACAAATATCATAATATATACCTTATATGTGGAATCTAGAAAAATGATACAGATGAACTTATTTGCAAAGCAGAAATAGAGACACGGATGTAGAGGACAGTCATATGGATACCAGGGTGGGAAGGGGGGGTGGGTTGAAATAGGAAATTGGGATTGACATATATACACTACTATATATAAAATAGATAACGAATGAGAACCTACTGTATAGCTCAGGGAACTCTACTCAATGCTCTGTGGTGACCCAAATAGGAAAGACATCCACAAGAGATGGGATATATGTATGTGTGTGTGTGTGTGTGTGTATATATATATATATATATATATGGCTGATTCACTTTGCTGTTGAGCAGAAATTAACACAATATTGTAAAGCAACTATACTCCAATAAAAATTAACTTTTAATAGAAATGGGAAAAATTCTAGATTGTTGTAAGTATTCAAAATAAATAAGTAAAATATAAAGACAGTTAAGCAAAGAAAAACAATTCTTTCCTTGTCTTTGATATTTTTATTATAATGTGTCTTCATATAACCTCCTATGAGATGAAACTGTTTGAGGACTTTTGAGTTTCGTGAACTTGGGGGTCCATGTTGCTCCCACGAGTTGGGTGGTTTTCAGCCATTATTTCTATAAATAAAATCCCCCCCGCCTCTCTCTCTCTCTCCCTTCCTCCTCCTCCAGGGTCCCCATCATCCATATATGAGTCCACTTAATGGTGTTTTAAAAATCCCATAGATTTTCCCCAATATTTTTCATTCTTTTTTTTCTCCTCTGATTAGATAACTTCAAATTACTTCTTTTTGAGTTCATACATCTTTTTCTTCTGCTTGATGAAGTCTGTTGTTATAGCTCTCTGTTATATTTCTAAATTCATCCATTGTATTCTTCAGCTCCATAATTTCCTTTTGGCTCCTTTTTGTGATTTCTATCTCCTTGTTGACTTTTTCATTTTGTTCAGGTATTGCTTTTCTGATTTCACTGAGTTGTATTGTAGCTGGCTGGGCATCTTTAAAACAATCATGTTGAATTCCTTGTCAGGCAATTCATGGACCTCCATTTCTATGGGGTCAGTTACTGGGAAATTATCTTGTATCATTGGTAGGGTGTTGGGCTTCCTATATTTTTCCTGCCCCTGAAAATCTCGTGTTGGTGTCTTCACATTTAAGGAAGGAATCTCCTCCATCAGCCTTTACTGACCTTTATCAGGAGAGAAACACCTGCAACACTCAGCCAAGCTAGGGATACTGGGGGTTCCCTGAGGCCTTTTCTGTGGATTCACCAGCTCTGCCCCTCTTGCTCCATCTTGTGAAGGAAGTGTTTGGATGATACACGCCTTTTCTCAATTGCACAAAGCCGGGACACATGCTGACAGCCTCCTGTTTATTTTCCCCATTTCGGTACCCTGAAGTGTTTAAGGTATGTCTGTTCTCACCATCCAGCAGAGTGGTGCCAGTTCTCTTTATGCACATGTGCATGATCTGTTGAGGCATGAGTGCACCTTCTGCAGGGGTGTCCACGGAATGCCGGTTCTAAGGGGGACCGGCATATAGAGTGCTGGATATGCTCATGGGCAAATTGAGGCTTCTGTAGGTGATGGGTCCTATGAGGTTTGTAAGGTACAGTCTGTGAGGCAGTTAGTAGAACTGCAGCCCTTTCTTGAGCTTGGTGCCCTGTTTGCTGTGAGCCTTTGCCCTTTCCCCTTCTCCTTGCTATCCCAAGACTATTCAGCCATGCTCATCACCTCTGGGTTCTGGGTTTGGGCAAGAAAGAAGTGGGATTCCTGGGCAGCGTCTAGCACCACTGGGTATTCAGGTGCTCACCACATTCTCACTATCTCCCATGGGAGGAATTGCAGGCCTAGTGCATCTATCTAAGCATTGATATGTGTAGCCTTGCGGGAAGTTTGATATTGGTAGGGTGAAGCTGTTCTTCCTACTCTCTTCAACGTGTCTGTTCTTGGAATTTTTTTTTTAAAGGATCAGGGTGTTGGGGCTTCCTCACTTGATACTGGGGCCCCCACAAAAACACTCTCGCCCATGGCTGATTAGGCAAAATGTTTACTTGGAGACTCCTATTCTGCCAACTTCCTGACGTCACACTCTAGAACTATGATTTGAATGGAAAAATGTTTGAGTGGATAAAAAGAAGCAGCCCAGGAAAAAGTTCATTCTCGACTAGGACTATGAAAATCTATGAACCACAATTTTATTTTCAATGGTTTTCACGTGGATGGGGTTTCCGAATTGTACTGGAGAGTCATATCATGACAAAAGACACAGCTTATGAATAAGCACCCTGTACAGAATCCTTATCTTCTCACTTCTCTCCATCCTTTGCCCAGAAGAAATTTTAATTGTGGATGTAATTTCCTATTTCCATGCTATGGTAATCCTCACAGGATAAGCCTCTTATTCGACCTATTATATTCAACCTAGGGCTGTAGAATTTTACATCACGATGGTTGGTGGGTAGGGATATTCAACTCTACGCCACAGTACAGTAACTGCAACCGTTTCTCTTCTTTCGAGGTGGATGGACCTAGAGTCTGTCATACAGAGTGAAGTAAGTCAGAAAGAGAAAAACAAATACCGTATGCTAACACATATATATGGAATTAAGAAAAAAAAACGTCATGAAGGACCTACGGGTAAGATGAGAATAAAGACACAGACCTACTAGAGAATGGACTCGAAGATATGGGGAGGGGGAAGGGTAAGCTGTGACAAAGTGAGAGAGTGGCATGGACATATATACACTACCAAACGTAAAATAGCTAGCTAGTGGGAAGCAGCCACATAGCACAGGGAGATCAGCTCCGTGCTTTGTGACTGCCTGGAGGGGTGGGATAGGGAGGGTGGGAGGGAGGGAGACAAAAGAGGGAGGAGATATGGGAACGTGTTTGTATGTGTGGCTGGTTCACCTTGTTGTAGGGCGGAGGCTGGCACACCATTCTAAAGCAACTGTGCTCCAATAAAGATGTTAAAAAAACAAACAAAAAAACCACTGACAGTAAACTTACGTCCATATATCTTAACGAATTTCAAAAAGGAACAAAGAGAAACAGGTTCTGAATGCAATTTCCATAATGATACAGCCCCATGTGACGCTGTCTCCTGTGTACTGTTGCTAGGTAAGTCAACTTTGCTTTCTGAAAGTAAAGTCACATACGACATCTAGTTTAGTTGTACATATGTGTGTTAGAACAAGAAGAATTTGAGTATTTACCTTTAGGTAAACAGCATCACAACTGTTCTGTTGCTCCCCTTTCCCAATTCTCTGTGTTAGATAAAGCCACTCCTCCTCCTAAAACCACTGGCACCAACTCCCAAAGTGGCCACCTCAAAACAAAAAAGATAAAAGAAGGAAAATTTGTTCCCGTGAAATCCTGCCAAATCACATGCAAGAGAAATGGTTTATCATGCTGCCTAAACACAGTGCCTGATAAATGTAATGCCTAAACTGGACCCCAGATACACAGATCTTTAACCATAGAGTTTCTTCCCCGCCCCTGTGATATATAGTAGAGCGTGGTGACAGGGCCCCACTGATGTAGCTAAATGTTTTCAAAAGGTCCTGAGGAACTCCGGATCGTCATCTCAGAGAAAGAATGATTGATTTGAGTTATCAGGTCTGACAGGAGCAAAATCTGACTTAAGAGGGATAATGAGGAGGCCAGAATTGGACTTTTGGTCAAAAAAGTTGACCCCAATCACCATCAGGTGAGCATAGATAGGCTCGATAAAATTGTTCTGCATCTTGCACTGTTGATCTGCTCATCTGTATCTAATTATAACAACTATATCAGGTCTTGGTATCAGATTCCATCCTATGACTACATGGAGATGTTTCCTAAATCCAGCGTAAAGTTTCATAATAGGCTCTATTTTAAATAAAGATATGCCTCCTTTTTTGTCTCTTGAATTTATGTGTCCCACAAATAATTCTCCACAGTTACATGAGACACAGTGACCTGCACGAATAACTGTCTTCTCTTACAATTCTTTACACCAAACTAGGACATTTTTCAGTAGGCCTAGAACCACAGAGTCTCTTGTCTTTCTTAATACCTCAACTTTAACCACAGTGGAAAGTTTGATCTGTTGCATTTTCTTCAGCTCATTTATGCAGCCATGCCACATTGCAGGAACCTAGCAAAATAATCCAAACAATGTAAAGCATCGTTTACCGAGGCCAGCAAACCAGAAAGATCAGATCACACTTATTTTGGACATACTGATGATCCTGCAGCTTCCCACACAAATCAGCAAAATAGGTGTTTCTGGATTTGCAATAAAAAAAACCCTACAATATATATTGTCCTACTCCTTTCTCTGTTCTTTCTGTGCAGACACAGACAGAATATGCACTGTAAACCCTAATGAATTCAGATTCCACTCATTTGTAATTGTTGTAATTCAGGCACGGGGAGTATGGTGACTAAACTTTATGATACCTTCTTTTCAGTGTTTATTTAAAAGAAGGAAATGTTTTCAGCTATCATCAAGCAATTCATAAACAACTCATATACACATATTTCACATATCAGAGATACGTTTATATCTATACACAAACCTTAAATAGAGGCCATGAAATAGACTCAAATTTGACTGGGTCTAATTAGCGTGGCATCCCAAAGAGCTCTCTCAAGATCTCAACTTTTCAGTAAGTGGGGCTGATTTGCCAGATTTTCTGAAGTAGTTAGGGTGTACCCAATGTTACCTTCTGGTGAGGAACCTGGTGGGTGAGCAGAACACAGAGTCTGGAGCCAGACGGCCTGTGGGCCAGTCCTGGTGTGCCACCTGCAATATCCATGATCTCTTAGTCAAGTGATTGATTTAATACCTCTGGACTTCAGTGTTCGCATCTGGAAAGTTCTGTAACAGTACGTAATCTATAGAGTTACCTCTCTTAAATGAGTTATCCTTCTCAAGTGCATGGCCCGCAGTAATCACTATACACTTTGCCTCCGAAATTAACAACTACAACTCATTAGATTTGGTTTAATTTCCTTTAGCCCTGCCTGAAACGGAAGTCAACAGCGCTTACCTGTACCCACTGCTTAGGCTCTTAACAGTACTTTCTACAGCATGCCCAGGACTGTGGTTTGGGGGAGGACTTATTCCATCCTCATGTGTTAATTTGTTATGTGTTAAATTTCATGTGCTATGGGGCGGGAAAAAAAGCACATAAAATTAACACGTTAGAGTGGGGTGGGTGTACGTAAAGCCCAAGCTTGTGCGCTTAGAAGGTCACTCGGAGGCACCAACATCACAGAGCAGATGAGGAATGTGGGCAATCTCAGATCTCCTGTTCTCCCGAAGGTAATGTTCCCCTGAAACTTGCAGATCAAGTAGAACCCTACTGTCATTGGACCCTACTGTCATTGGACCCTACTGTCAGAAAGCTGACTCAGCCCTCCCAGGCACATGAGATTTGTGGGATCCTAAAGCTGCGGATCATGTGGCTGCTGCCATCCTGTGGACAATAGTTACCAGCCCTTCCTGTCTGGTCAGAACCCTAGGCCCTTAAACCCAAAGGGCATGTGGTCTCTTTGGCCCTGTTGCCGCCATGACCCTGTGGTAGCTCCAGCCCTTCAAGTCACTAGAGCATGGTGGACTCCTGAACCCTGCGTGTCATGTGGCTCCTTCTCTCATGTGACCCTGACTAGCTACCAGCATGTGGTAACCTCAGCTGATGTGATCTACTGCTTACGGTTATGTGGATGCTATGATCTGGTACCCTTCCCAGCAGGGTACATGTCAAGTTCAGCAATCTCCATCACATGAAGGTTGTGGGCTACTAAACGCTGTATATCCATGTATGGGCAACAGTGTGTCTCCTACCACACGTGGCACCCAAAGTTCTTCCACTCATGTCAGCTCTGCAGCTTCTGAACCACTCGCTGTTGGTCAAGTGGACCTTATGGTCATCGCCATCATGTGGTCAGGTGAGACTCAGCCCCCTCAGTCACGTGAAGATTGAGGGCTCTTCAGTTCGGTGGTTCAGGTGGTCCCCGAAATCATGTGATCACCTACGGTCGTGCAGGAGGGTCTGCTCTTTAAGAGTGGGGAGGGTCTATTCAACTGCAGTTCGGCTTAACCTCCAGAAGAGTCAGACCCATAGGTGCAGAAGACCTTTAGAGCTGTGGTGGGCGCTCTGGCTGAGGGGGGACTTTGAGGAGACTCTGGCTCAGATCCCAACCTTTCCACCAACTTTTATATCCTGCCGCGGTGGGTGGTACTCAGGTAGGAGGTGCCCCCGCCGATACTAGTTTACTCAGGGAACTGGGCTTTTAGAGGCGCCCAAGCAATGTCAGATCGAGGTCCGGCAAAGAGCCAAGGGCCCGAGAGAGAGTGTTGGACGGAGGTGGGGGGCGGGAGGGGGCTTCTGGATACGGCCTAACTGTTGTACAGCTGGCAGAGAAAGCCTGTGGGTGTGTGCGACCTGAACCTGGACTTACGGGAGCAGCTGCTGGTAGAGAGTGAAGTGGAGGAGGAGAATGGCCTGGCCTGGGTGGGTGGGGCGGCCGTGGACAGGGTGGCTGGGGTTCATGGACTTGGATGTCATCTCTCAGCAGCAGGGTCCTGGCCTGTCATGAAAAGTGGTATTGAATGAGTCAAGTTGAGCAGATAGCGAGATTGTGTTTACATTTATGGGGGAGAAATACTTCTTGATACATGGCTCAAGAATATTGTCACTTGTGATAATTTATATTACATGATGCTTAAATAATCCACTTTATTTTTCTCTCACTTCAGCATTTCCAAGCTTGTTCTGCAAAACACTAGGGCCACAAAAAACAGCAACAACGAAATTGGACTCTACTTCAGAGACGTGTGGAACATACAGGACTAGAGGTAAATGAATTTCCATACCATAGGATGTTTTTTAGATAATATGCTAATATGCAATATGAATGTCAAAGGCAAGGATAGTTTCCCCAACTTATGCGGGGATGATACATTTTTCCACAGAGCATCGGAGGAACGAGTGTTGCCAGAAAATATTCTGGGAAGACCTGTCCACACTAAATCTCCTACCACTTTAAAACCTTGTGCCTTTGCTTACTAAGAGCAAGAGAATGTATGTATATAATTATTATAATCTATTCTTCTTCTCTTTAAGAAATTACTTATTGCTCTGAAATGCATTTTATCTTATCTCATCAGCCAGTCTCCCTCCTGCTTAAATCTATTCACTTTTTAGTCTTCAGAGGTAACCTCAATTTCTAAACATATGTCTGCTAGCGTGGTGGCAAAGACAAGTGCGTAAGTGCACATCCTTAAGCAGTCTTCTCTATAGCAACAAATATACTGCCCCGCTCTGGAAAGAAAAGTACAACTTACCTGTCAGGATAAGCAGACACAATACCTCTCATTTTATACAAATATCCTACAGTTTTCAAAAACAGTTTTATTATTATGTAATAATTAAAGCTGCCATGTTTTGAGTCCCTATTATATGTCAAGCACTGTGATAACCTCGTCATGTAAGTTAAGTCATTTCACCCTCAGAAAAATCCTGAGAGGGTGTTATTTCAGTTGGCAGATGAGATTCGTGAGTCAGGAGAGGCTGAGCTATGCTGTGGTCATAGACAATCCCCAAATATCACTGGCTTATTCCTCACTCCCACTACATGTCCATGGCAGGTGCACGTCCATCACAGGATGGTGGATGTCGGAGATCTGATCTCTTCTTACTAGAATGACTTGGAGACGGAACCCGACAGAGCAGCTACCATCTAGAAAGTTGTCATTCGCTGTGCCTGAGGGGAAGAAGGCCCTGGGCCTGGAGGGAGGTCTCACACCAACAACCATATGTTGTGGCCCAGAATTATTTCACATATCACTCAAACCCATTAGCCAGAACTACTCACATTTATGGCCCTGCCCAAACAAAGGGGATAAAGCAACAAGTGCAGTTCTTCCAGGGGCCTGGAACAGGGGAGAAATGGAAACACTTGGCAAACAGGACCACTGACTGCTGTATGACGCAACTGAAATGCGGAGAGATTGAGTACTTGCGTAAAGTCACATGGGCAGTATGGGACAGAGCAGGATTTGAATCCAGGCAGGTATGTTTTCAAAGTCGATGTTCTTTACATACTCTTTTCTAAATTGTATGCTATTCTCTTAAATGAAATACGTGTATACCCTTGACCCCTGAACAACGCGGGGGTTGGGGACGCCGACCCCCTGCACAGTCAAAACTCTGCAGATAACTTTTAAGTCCCCCCAAAACGTAACTACTAATAGCCTACTGTTGACTGGAAGCCTTCCCGATAACATAAACAGTGGATTAACACATATTTTGTGTGTTATATGTGTTATATAGTGTATTCTTGCAATAAAGTAAGCCAGAGGAAAGAAAATGTTATTAAGAAAATCATAAGGAAGAGAAAATACATTTACAGTACTGTGCTGTATTTATTGATACCGTAAGTTTGCATCATCTGCTTACAAATTGAATCGTCTGTCCATCAGTACCTATATCAATACTGTCTTATGTGATACAAAACATGGTAGATGTTACACGTACTACTAACACTAGACACCAAAAGTAGAAAGATCGTGTGACAAAGAAATTCATATTTTTTTACAGGTATCGGGATCCGTGCATTGATAACAAAGAAGCAGCAATATGATTGCTTTATGGTTGTCTAGTGTGATGGATACCATTGCTTCATGCTAGCCTAGACCATACACTAATGAATGAATCATTATAAAACTTTTATGGCATACAGTATCACAGTCATCTTCATGATACAGCATTGGAAACATTGCTATACTAAAAAAACACATACCAGTGGTGATGATAGGCTGATGTGTAGTTTCTCCAATTATGAGACAGAGACAGAGAGAGACAGAGAGACAGAGAGACAGAGAGACATACTGTACGGGTATGTAATTCTTTGAAAGCAAAGTTATAAAACAGTAAGAAAACTAACACGTCATTAATTTTTTATTAAATATCACTCACCTTATGCCTGTGTAAGGATAGGCTATCCACTTCAATACCTGTCTTGTACACGATGTTCTACACGAGTACTTTTTATACATTTGTTGAAAAAATGCCAGTATAAGCAGACCCGCGCAGTTCAAACCCTGTTGTTCCAGGGTCAGCTGTACTTAGCAGTAGTGCTCCAGTTCCCTCTTCCTTAAACATCTGATGTGCCAGCAGTGGAACTGAATACACGTGGTGGCAGTGGCAGCACTGCAAAGCTGCGGGCCTCTTCCAAACAGATGAATGGCTTGGATACTTGAGTGTTCATTATATTCAAACATAAAAATTAGAAAATAAAGCATGGTGGTAGATGAAAAGCCTGTTCATGGATCATTTACTTTATAAAATTTAATCTGTCTTTCCACACTTTTCAAGGAAAAATAAGAACAGAAATGAACGGAACTGATAACAGATATGACAGAGACCAACAACAATAAAAAAATGCCAGCTGCAAGCACTTTAGAAAGATAAGATAATAAGGAAACATCTGGCAACAAGGGTCAAGAAAATTAGAGATATGGCACGGAGAAGCCACTCTGAAATGAGAAAAGCTGCCACACTTTCAGTTTCAGCAAAGATTCAAAAGATACAACAGTGTTATGGAAAAGATATGCTGATAAATCTAAAATTTAGAGAAAACAGATCAATCCCAGAGAAAAACATGATTTTCCATGCTAAAGAAACAGAAAATCTTAATATTATTAAACGTATTCTTGACAAAGAATACACAAGGCGGCAAAATTATTAGCCAATCTCAGTTAGTTACACAAATGCAAAACGTATACATAAATTAATAGCAAGCTAAATCCTGCCACGGCGAAGACAGGAAACACAGTATGACAAAGTCGTGTTTAATCCCAAGCATGCCACATTGGTTTAACATTAGGAGATCTGTGAAGTTAACTTAGCCCATTAGTGAAATAAAGGAAGGAGGATTATCACAAAATATTCAGTAAAAAAAGACCTACAAAAATTGAAACAACCAATCAGCAGTAAAACTGACAATAACAGGAATTCTCAGCAATTCATAAATTGAAAGATGTTTCTTTAGACTGACAACAGATATTAAAAATAGGGTAAACTACATCAAACATCATACTTAATAGCGAAATGTTGGAAGCATTCCCTTTAAAATCAGAAGAGAGACAAAGATGACTTACATGACCACTTTGTTTTAGCATCATACTACATCTCCTAGGCAGTACAGTGAGCCAGAATGTATATATGCATCTATACACATGGGAATTAATAAATGTGTACAAGGGAAAATAAAGCTGTCAAGATAACATAGTTACCTTCATGTAAATTCAAGAGACGCTAAGGAAACTAAGATTAATGATAGAGATTAATAAGTTTGTTGAGTATAAGACTAATATACACAAGATAATTGTAACAAATAGAAAGTACCATTTCCATTCAGAATATACCATTTACAGAAGCAAAAATTATAACGTTCTATAAAATCAACTATGAATCGGATTCCATTGGCAACTCTTCTGACATACATGAACACTCATAAGCTTTCCTGTTCTTTAGTGACCAAAAAGCTAAAAACATGAAACCAGTGTGTGTGTGTGTGTGTGTGTGTGTGTGTGTGTGTACACATTAACCAGAACCCCTTACAGCTCGGGTTCTAAGTGGGATATCGGTGGTTTCAAGCATATGCACCATCCTGAGACTTGGAGGCGTAACTGAATGACATGGGAGCCGTGTATGGCTCAGTGACATGGTCAACTGTGTATGATGGGAGGGATCTCTGGTTCTTATGGAGCAGTCACAGCAGAGTGCCTGGAATGCATACATGTCAGTTAGCACACAGGCAGCAGTGGTGTTTCAGCTATAGCAGTCCCAAAGCGTGAGTGGACTTCCCCTGGCTGCATAGCATCCAAGCCGGCTCTTCTGGCCCTCACAGAGTTTTTGTCAGCTATGGAATATATTTTATTAAGAGCGTCTTATTTTTATAAAATAGCTATTAGAACGAATAGCTGGCATAGGCAAGTGGGAACTTTGATTGAAAGAGTACTTGACACCAAAATTGGTTGCAAGCCAGGGCCCCTGAAGGAAGTGGGAATCTGAAAAAAGGTATTTGGCGTAGGTGGATCTGAAGACAGTAAGGATCCAACTGACATTAGAGGATGAAATGTTGGTGTTCCATGGCACACAATGGTGAAACAGTTGCAGGAGTTGTTGCCTGTGGTCACTTGAATGAAATGCCTTTGAAGTCAATGTGTCGGTAGACCAAACAGATGCTGTTAGGGACTCACAGGATGCTCCCTTCCCCACAGCACTGAGAAACACATTAGTGCAGAGGGCATCTTCATCTTCGAAGTGTTCTGAAGTGGCTGACTTATGTAGGCCACAGATGAGATGGGAGATCCCCTCATTTCAGTGGGGATGTTGTGGTCCTGGAGTTGCAGGCCCAGTAGGAGCACTTAACCTCCTGCCTCAAGGTGAGTGCTGTTTACCTTAATAAGCAGCAAGGCTGGAAGGGTAGTCACATTGGTTTGACCTACAGCAATCGTTGAAGGTGGCTAATTGATCAACAGGTCCCTTGGATCTTGAAATATCTGAACATACTCCAAAGTTGCATTTGATCAGTGTAAAAATAAATATAGATAAGTATTTATTTATAATAAAATATAAGAACATAAAAATAAATAAATCAAACTCTAGATCTGGTGACTCGAGCTATCGTGATGGCGAATGGTAGTCCCTTACTCAATTCCCACACTTGACCCAGAACACGATGAATGAGTGGACTACTAAGGAAGGACCCTACAGTGAAGTCGCAAGTAACTACAGTAAATTTTCTTCACAGGCTTAGCCAAAGGGACCATCAGCCATTTACTGCTGTTACTGTGCATTTGCTTTAAGGACACATGCTCTTAAGCCAGAGCTCAAAAAACTTTCCCTGGAAAGGGCCAGATGACCAATATTTGAGGCTTTGCAGGCCTTTCAGTTTCCGATGGAGCTACTCAGATCTGCATTGTAGAGCAAAAGCTGCCACAGACACAGCATGGCTGTCTTCCTATAAAACTTTATATACGGACAGGGACATGTGAATTTCAAATAATTTTCACATGCCGGGAAATACATTCTTCTTTGGATTATTTTAACCATTCGACTATGGAAAAACATTCTTAGCTTGCAGGTCATACAGAAACAGGCTTGTGGACCACAGTTTACCAATCCCCACTGTAAGCTAATGGAATCACTAGGTCCCCAAAAAGAGCACTGAGTAGAAAGTCAGCAAAGTGAGGTGGCAGGCATTCCTAAGGTCTTCTGCCAAGCATAACCCCAAAGCTGATGCCTTTTAACATAGTGGTTTTCAACCTTGGTTGCACACTGCAATCACATGACGAGTTTTAAAAATGTGATTGTTTGGGTCTGCCCCCAAATCTGTTTTAATTGTTGTGGGTGTAGGCTGGCACTAGTGACTTTTTCAATCTTCCCAAGTGACTCTAGTGTGTAAACGAGGTTGAGAACTGCCTGAACAATTTAAATGATAAGAGTGCAAGTATTTTACAATATTTAGTTTAAAAATCTTATAATCATGGTTTTGGAAAAATAACATTCCAATAATGAATACATAGAATATTCCAATCATAATAAATACATAACTGTGCTGGAAAGTATGAAATAAGAATTCCCATGTAATAAACAGAGAATGCTCTCCTTCTAGGAAGGAAAGAAGGAAGGGAAGGAGCAAGCGAGGGACAGAGCGAGCGAGGGAGGGAGGGAATGGGAAAACACAGCAGTAAGGCAGGGGCCACCAGTGCTAGGGTCAGGGAGGAAGGCTAGAGCCCAGAGCCAGGTATGGGTTAAAGCCAAACACCCAGGAGCCCAGGGCTGACTCGACAGTGAAGTCTTCTCTTCAGGAGATGGTCACAACACAGGGTAAGCGTGGAAGGGACAGAACAAACGTAACATATGGAGTGATTGGTACTGAGGGAACAGGAAAAAGAGAAAAGGCTGGAAAAGACCTAAAGATAGTATTTCTCTAGAGAGATAATGGAGTGGTAAAGGTTGAAATTATATCCATTGTATAAGAAAAGAACACTGACCAGGAAGATGGCTGATTGAACATGAGGTTGGACTTTCACTTCCTCCTGAAACTTGATTAAAACAACATTAAAGGTAAACAAATCAATACAATGGTATATTACCCAGCAATAAAAAGGCAAGAACACGGGTGGATCTCAAGAAAAAAAAATTATGTTAAGTTAAAGAAGCCAGACACAAAGGAGTACAGGATGTGTGATTCCATTTATACGGAATTCTAGAGCAGGAAAAGCTAATATATGGAAATGGAAAGCAGATCAAAGTTTGCATGGGGCCAGAGCAAGAAGAGGAGATTAACTGGGAACCTTTAGGGAGTGTGGTATGTGTTCTATATCTTGATTAAGCTGGCGGTTAGCCCTAACCCCTGATTCTTACATGGAAGGAACCGCGGATCAGGAAAAGTTGGGTGAGTCATGTAAAGTGTTGCAGCTTATTAATCAGCGAGGAGATACTCATATCTGCTTATCAATGATAAATTGTCCTTGTTATGCTGCGTAAGGAGCCAACAGGTATAGTGCTTCACCCTAAGCACCTGGGAAGACGCTGACCCAGACACAAACATCCTTTTATACAAGCACAGCATACATCTGAACGAATAACAATTCTGCATTCCAGTCACCCATTTATAAACAGATGACACGCTCACGCATTCCTTTGCCTTGACTTCTTAATGTTTATAATTACACATAAAAACATAAGCATTCATTAATATCTTCTTCTGAGGAACCATACTGTAATATACAGTTTTATACTCTGACTTTTTTTTCTTTCACATTGTATCATGAGGTGTCAGGAATATTCTATCTTGCTTTTGTAACCTACCACTTAAACCCAAACTGTTTCCTTTTTTTTAACATCTTTATTGGAGTATAATTGCTTTACAATGGTGTGTTAGTTTCTGCTTTATTACAAAGTGAATCAGTTATACATATACATATGTTCTCATATCTCTTTCCTTCTTGGATCTCCCATGAGACTTGCAGCCATATTCACGGTGCTTTTGGCTGGTCCCAGGGGTCATAATATGGATCTTGTTCTCCCCCAAAACTGTGATTGTGCCTTCTGACCTCTATGGAGGACCTCTGAGGGAATGGCACAGAGGATGAGTTTTGCTTCCCACTGCCCCTCCCAGGCACGGAGTGGCTTTCTCAGTTGCGTCTCTCAAAAACATCTAAAAACGTACCGTACCCATAGCTGCCTGGGGCAAGGGAAATAAGATAAGTCAAGCAGCAGAGAGCCCGCAAAGCCTGTAAAGGGTGAGGGTGATGAGGAAAATTCTTGGGGGAATAAGAGTTTTGAAGGCATAGCATAGATTCCAGAGTGCAATGCATAGGCACAAGGTAGGACACAGGCTCAGAAGGTCTGACAGGAAGCCAGGCTTGCACATGTGGCTGACCTTTGGGCTCCTCAAAAGCAGGAGGTGAAGGCTAAGGCAGAGTTGGAGGCAGCCTGGCTAAGCATTGGTGGAGTGCCCCCGATCAGAAGCCAATCTGCAAAGACTAGACAATATTGTTTTCCTTTCCTTTTTGGCTCCAGGCCCTTCAGGAAATCTCTGTCAAGTCACTCTCTGACCACTGATAAAACAGAAGGACAACTTCCGTGAGCACATATCACAAGGATTTCAATCATTGCAAAAATACATATTCCAATGTGTGTATATACTACAATTTGTTTATCCACTCATCCCTTGATGAACAGATGGGTTGTTTCAACCTTTTGAATATAATGAATAATGCTGCTGTGAGCATTCACGTACAATAATTTGTTTTGGCGCCTCTTTCAATTCTTTTGGGTGTACACCTAGGAGTGGAGTAGCTGGGTCATATGGTACTTCTGTGTTAAATTTTGTGAGGAACCAACAAACTGTTCTCCACAGCAGCAAAACCATTTGTACCCCCACCAACAATGTACAGAAGTTCCAATTTCTCCACATCCTCACCAAAGTTCATCTTGTTATGTTCCTTAAAAAAAAAAGCTATAGGCAATGTAGTAGGTGTGAAGTGGCATCCTATTGTGGCTTTATTTTGCGTTTACCTAACAACTAATAGATTTTCCTCTGATCATTGCTTTTGCTCTGTCACACAGGTTTTGGTATGCTGTGTTTCCATTTTCAATTGTCTACACGTATTTTTAAATTTCCCAACTTGACACATGATATATGTAAACCCATCTAGCTGGGACATAAAGGAGTTTTGATGCATGCACTTTAAATCCCATTGTTATCCCATTTTTGTGCAGAATCTTCACGTTTTATAAATGGAAAAAAAGTGTATAAAAAACCCACTTGTTTGGGTTAGAAGGTGCCTCCTCCTTGGGGACGAAGGCAGGGACGTTGAGGCCTGGACCTACTGGCTCGTGATTGGGGCAGGGAAGAGCAATGGAGGACACACAACATACAGCTTGCAACAGCACTCTTTATTATGAAACCAAACAGCAATCGTGAGTGGGGAAAAGACACAGAACAGCTGACCCTTCAGGTGGCTATGTTACCTGGCCTACAACGTAACTTTGGCTTCTTGGTCAGTCAGGCCTCCAACCCCAGGCATGGGCGTGGCCTGAGGCTGGAGAGAAAAGATGATGTGGATGAAGACAAAGATGACATCCAAGGGCTCCTTTTAGGGGATTTCTTTGAAGGCCTCCTCTGGGGTCTTGCCCTCGATCTGGAGAGGAGTCGGAATGTCAGAAGAGTCTGCTCCCCGAGTTCCATTCCCAGGCCACCAGCCTCCACCTTCTTGGTCTCCCTGAAGACCCAGAAACGTTCATCTTTAACCCACTTGTTTCCCAGACCTCACCTTGAGCATACTGCAGATCTGACCAGCTCTGGTGTAGTTCCATTCATTGTCCTGAAGGCACCTGCAGTGGGAGAACAACAGGTGATCTCCATTAGTACCACAGTACAGTCACGCTGACCATGCAATGCCACCACTAAATCTATGCCACTTTCTTGCTGGGACACATGTACCAGTATGAACACTATGTGTAATGACGAAGAAAGACCCAGTGAAAAGCAAACCATCTATCACTAGCATTCATGCCCACTAGAATTCAAAACAGAAAAGTAGAGCTGTTCAAAAGAACAAGGGAATTCAATATATACTGATCAAGAAAGATGTTCCAGAAAATAACAAATGGCAAATTCTAAAGTACAAGTCTCCAACCATCTTTTATTGAGATACAATGCACACACCATTTTAAAGTATACAAATCAGTGCTTTTTAGTACATTCACACGATTGTGCAACCACCACAACTATCTAATTTAAAAGTAATTTTACCACCTCAAAAAGAAGCTCCTTAACCATTAGTGATCACTCCCTATTCCTCCCCTTCCCCCAGACCCTGGCAACCACTAATCTGCTTTTGGACCCTGTGGATTTTCCGATTCTGGACACTTCATACAATATTTGACTTTTTGTGACTGTCTTCTTTCACTTAGCATCATGTTTTCAAGGTTCATCCATGTTATGACGTGTATCAGAACAGTATTCTTTTTTATGACTGAATAATATTCTACTATACGGATGTACCAAGATTTATTCATCCATTCATCAGCTACAGGACATTTGGGTTGTTTCCACTTTTCGGCCATTATCAATAATGCTGCTATGAACGTTCCTGAACAAGTTTTGGAGTGAACATATGTTTTCATTTCTCCTGGTAGGATACTTAGGAGTGGGATTACAGGGTTATATTGTAACTCTGTGTTTAACATTTTGGGGAAGTGCCAAACTGTTTTCCCAAACCACTGCTTCCTTTTATATTCCCATCAGTAACACATGAGAATTCCAATGTCTCCACATCCTCACCAACACTTGTTATCATTTGTTTCACTGATTAAAGCCATCTTAGTGGGTGTGACCTGGTAACTCACTTTGGTTTCAATTTGCATTTCCTTGATGACTAACGATGTTGAGAAGTTTCTCATTTCCTTCTTGGCCATTTATATGTCTTCTTTGGAGAAATGTCCATTCAGAACCTTTCCCCAGTTTAAAAAAATTGGGGTGTTTACCTTTATATTGTTGAGTTGCAAGGGTTCTTCACATATTCTTGCCAGATATGTATTAATTAATGTATGTATGTCTTTTGGCTTACTGCAATGCCTAGGAGACTCAGTAAGATGTTGAACAGAAGTGATTATATGAATCATCTTTGCCTCTTCTGATTTAAAATAGAATGCTTTTAATGTCTCACTATTACGTACGGTGTTTGTTGTAGTTTTTTTAAAGTACACATTATCATTTTAAAGAAATATTTTTCTATTCCCAGTTAGCTAAGAGTTATTTTTGTCGTTGTTTAATCTTGATTGGTTGTTGAATTTTATTGCATGCATTTTTTTCTGGAATCTTTGTGATAATCACCCTTTTCTTGCTACTGTATCCTATTAATGTGTTGAACTACATTATGAATCTCCTACTGTTAAACCAACATTGCAAGTTTGGTATAAACACAACTTTGCCCTGCTGTATTATCTGTTTTAGCCATTGCTGGATTAAGTTTGCCGTTATCTTATTTCTATTTTTTGCGTTTTTATAACAAATTAAGATTCACCAGTAATTTTGCCTTCTCACGCATGCTTTGTCAAGAATAAGCTTAATATTTTCTGTTTCCCCAATATAAAGTTCTTTTTTCTAGAATTTACCCATTTAGTATTAATTTTCAAATTATCAGCATATATTTTTCATAATATTATCTTTTAAATCTTTACTGTAAGTACAATCAAGACACCTTCTTCAAAAGGGGCTTATCTGTGCCTTCTAATTTTCTTGACCCATATTGCAAAAAGTTTCCTTATTTTTTTATATTTTGAAAGCACTAAAATCTAGCATTTTTATTCCACTCTTCAATATCTGTTATCAATTTCATTAATTTTTACTCTTATTTTTATTATTTTTTTTCTTGCCAATATGGAAATGCATGAGATGATTTTTATCAAGTATGTGACAAATCCACAGTCTCTTCATCTACCATCATGTTTCTTTTATAATTGCTATCCTTGAAGAGCATGGATATCCAAATATCCAGTACATTTAATTACTTGGAAAAGACCTGTGGCTTACCAACGAGGAGGGTTTAACTAAATCCATTGTTGGAATATCAGATGATTATGGGAGATGGAACTGCAGCATTGAAGCAAACGAACTTCTATGATAAGTATATATGAACTTCATTGAAGAGGACAGCATACAATATAGAAAGGAATAGGAACAGAAAGAGCACGGACGTTGAAATCATATATCCAGAATGTGCTCTGTCACTTACTGCGTATGTGATTTTAGGCGAGTATTTTACCTCTCTGAGCCTCAATTCCATCATGCGGTAGTGCTGTTTGCCATGTGTTTCCATTTGTCCCTGTTCCGGCGACCTAGAAGAGCTGTACTTCTTGACCTCCTTTGTTTGGACAGAGCTGTGCATGTGACTGGCTCTGGCTAATGGGTTGTGAGTGACATGTGCTATTTCTGGGCCAGAACATATGGTTGTTGGTTTGAGGCCTTGCAGGGTACTCTTCCACTCAGGCACAGGGACTGACAACTTTCTAGATGATGGCTGCTCTGTCAGTTTGGGTCTCCAAGTCATTCCAGTAAGAATGGCTCAGACCCCCAAAGTCCACCATCCTGTGAGGGGCATGCACCTGCCATGGACATGTAGTCGAAGTGAGGAATGAGCCCCTGAGATACGGGGACTGTCTATTACCACAGCATAATCTAGCCTATCTTGACTCTTGTATCTTATCTGTAAATTAAAATAACATCCTCTCAGGATTTTTCTGAGGATTAAATGAGAAAACTGGTATGACAAGGTTGCCACAGTTCTTGACATATAACAGGAACTCAAAAATGGCAGCTATAATGATGAAATAAAAATTACAAACTAGTTTTGAAAAAGTGTGGAAAATTGGTATAAAATGAGAGCTATTTCATCCACTCATCCTTACGGGTAAGTTGTATCATCTTTTCAAGAGTGGGGCATTTTATTTTATTTTTAAGTCTTCCTAATGACTAGCACTTATGCACTTATTTCTTGCCATCATGGTATCAGAAACATAAATTGAGGTTATATGTAAAGAATGAAAAAGTGGAAAGATTAAGCAAAAGAGAGAATGACTACTGACATAAGATAAAATGAGTAAGCAATAAGTAGTTTCTTAATGAGAAGAACAGATTATAATTATTAGTAAGCATACATTCTTCTTAGTAAACAAAGGTACAAGGTATTAATGCGGCAGAAGAGATTTACTTTGAACAGGCTTTCCCAAAATGTTTTCTGAGGAACACTAGTACTTCCAGTGGTCTGTGGAAAAATGTTCCATTCTCCTATAGCCTGAGGAAACTACCTGCTACAGACTGAATGTTTATGTACCAACCTAGTCTCCAAGGTGACAGTATTTGCAGGTAGTCTTTGGTAGGTGGTTAGGTCATGAAGGAGGTGCCATCATGAATGGGATTAGTGCCTTTACAAAAGAGGACCCAGAGAGCTCCCTTGCCCTTTCTGCCATGTGAGGATACAGCGTGAAGACAGCCCTTTATGAACCAGGAAGCAGGCTCTCACCAGACACTGAACCTGCTGGTGCCTTGATTATGGACTTCACAGACTCCAACACCATGAAAAATAAATTTTTGTAATTTATATGCCACCCGGTCCATGGTGTTCTACTACAGCAACGTGGACAAGCTAAGACACTACCCTATTCTTTGAGATTCAAGTGGCATATTATCTTTAAAATATGACAATATGGAAATCCTTTTTACCTTCATTTTTGTATGTCCCATATTTCTTCAATGGATAAAAACATTTTTGTTGTTGCTGTCTATCAGACATAGTGTCTTGTAGAACAAACCTGAAAGTGCTGAAATGAGAGGAAAGAAATGGCTATTATATAATAAAAATATCACCCCTTTAACCACCTCTCAAACAATATTTAAATCCCTCACAAATGTAAACACCATCTTTTACTTGCTGCATTTTACTCATTAAGTACCATCTACATGATTTTTATGAAATGCATCATCTATAATTTTACTTAATATGGTTTTCTTAAATAAATTCACTGTTTTTTCCCACATGAAGGAAAGGGGAGAGCTTTCAAGGAATGTAACAAGGAATGGTTAGAAAATCAGGAGGAAAATCAGAAGCCAATAGTGTCTGGCTGGACTAATTTAAGCCGTTTAGAGAGTCCAAGCAGAAAAAGATTATGGCATCCCACCCCCCCCCCACACACACACTTCGAAAAGCTACTGATCCGCAAAGCAAATACAGAAAACAAATTCTGAACCTTAAGGTGCTGGCTACTTTCACACATTTACTGGAAAAATACCAAATTAAAAAAAGTCTCTCTCCTTGCCTCTCTCTACAGAAAAAATTAAGAGACAGAAATTCAGATCAGATTTGAAATCATCGATACGAACTGGCATCTAGGAGTTCTCTGGTGTCCCTAATAACAAACGTGGTCTGAGGAGCGCAGAGGACGCCATCACATGGCAGGCAGTGAATACAAATATGGAAGAGAGATAAGAGTAGGGCTTTAATGTGGGGGTTGGGAAGGAAGGGAGAAGGGAGGGGGTCCACCCAGTTTCCCGAGCCTAGCTGCCGAGAGCAGCCCATGAACGCCTGCCGCCCGCTGTCCCGCCAATTCTGAGTAAACCTCTAGTACCGGCGGGCGCCCCTCCTACCTGACTACCGCCTACCGTCTACCGCCTACCGTGGCAGAATATGAAAGCCGGTGGAAAGGGTGGCATCGGAGCCAGAGCCTCATCAAAGTTCCCCCTCAGCCAGGACAAGTACCTTAATTCTAAACGTCTTCTTCACCTCTCGGTCTGACTCCTCAGAAGGCTAAGCCGAGCTACCCACCTTTCGGCAGGCTCTCCACACGCTGAAAGGGCGCCCCCCTCGGTCGCGACCTTACGGCGTCACGTGACTGCGGGACTGACATAACGGAACGGAACGGAACGCAACGCGCCACTGTGGGGCCCTACCTGACTTCCAGGGGCTTGGCTGGCGGAGGCCACAGAGTAGAAGGACGCAGGTGACCTCAGGGTTCAGGAGCTCTCAATCGTGAACTGTGACCGAGAGAACTGAGCCTCAGGAGACCACAGCATGTCCCATGACCGTAGAATATACACAACCAACAGCCGAAGGGTAGGTGCGGTGTTCACATGACGGCAGGTGCTTTGCCTGCCATGTGATGGTAGCGGCCACATCCGTGTTGACACAGGGGTCTGAAGATTCTGGTAGCCAGCAATCTTCACGAGATAGAGATGGCTGAGCCTGATGTGTGACCAAGGGGAATATGTGACCGACCATAGCATCCATACGACTCTCAGAAGCAGGTCACCTTTGTGACTTGGAGGGCTGAGGCTTCCACATGCCACTAGCTAGTGAGGGCCACATGACAGGATGAACCCACATGATGGGCAGGGTTTAGGAGTCTGCCATGCTCTAGCGACTTGAAAAGCTGGATCTACCACATGATCATAGTGGCAATAGGTCCAGAGAGACTACACGAGCTCAGGGTTTAAGGGCTCATGGTGCTGACATGGCCAGTAGGTCTGGGCCTGCCACATATCTGTCAGGGCCTGCCACTTGATGGCCGCATCCGCATGACCATAGCCTTAGGAGCCCACGGTGCTCAAAAGCTGGGTCAGCCTCCTGAGTGTAGGATAGTGACAGCAGGGTTCTCCCGGCTGCATGTTTCAGGAGGCCGTTCTCTTCACGAGACCTGGAGACCTGAGATTGCCCACATTCCTGGGCTTCCCGTTGATGGTGGTGCCTCCGGATGATCTTCCTCAGAACACAAGCTGGCTTCACCTGCCCCAACCCCCTTTTAATGTGCTAATGTGCTTCTTTCATGTGCTAATTCTGTTTCCCTATAACATGTGAAATTTAACACATAAATTAACACATAGCAATGGACTAGGTCCTCCCTAAAACCATAACCATTGCCATATTTTAGGGACCACTTCAAAAACCTAAGCGGTGGGTACAGGTAAGCTTTTTTTTTTTTTTTTTTAACATCTTTATTGGGGTATAATTGCTTTACAATGGTGTGTTAGCCTCTGCTCTACAACAAAGTGAACCAGTTATACATATACACATGTTCCCATATCTCTTCCCTCCTGCGTCTCTCTCCCTCTCACCCTCCCTATCCCACCCCTCCAGGCTGTCACAAAGCACCGAGCCAATATCCCTGTGCCATGCGGCTGCCTCCCACCAGCTATCTACCTTACTACGTTTGTTAGTGTGTATATGTCCATGACTCTCTCCCGCCCCGTCACAGCTCACCCTTCCCCCTCCCCATAACCTCAAGTCCGTTCTCTAGGAGGTCTGCGTCTTTATTCACGCCTTACCCCTAGGTTCTTCATGAGATTTTTTTTTTCTTAAATTCCATATATATGTGTTAGCATACGGTATTTGTCTTTTTCTTTCTGACTTACTTCACTGTGTATGACAGACTCTAGGTCTATCCACCTCATCACAAATAGCTCAATTTCGTTTCTTTTTATGGCTGAGTAATATTCCATTGTATATATGTGCCACATCTTCTTTATCCATTCATCCGATGATGGGCACTTAGGTTGTTTCCATCTCCGGGCTATTGTAAATAGAGCTGCAATGAACATTTTGGTACATGACTCTTTTTGAATTTCGGTTTTCTCAGGGTATATGCCCAGTAGTGGGATTGCTGGGTCATATGGTAGTTCTATTTGTAGTTTTTTAAGGAACCTCCATACTGTTCTCCATAGTGGCTGAACCAATTCACATTCCCACCAGCAGTGCAAGAGGGTTCCCTTTTCTCCACACCCTCTCCAGCATTTATTGTTTCTAGATTTTTTGATGATGGCCATTCTGACTGGTGTGAGATGATATCTCATTGTAGTTTTGATTTACATTTCTCTAATGATTAATGATGTTGAGCATTCTTTCATGTGTTTGTTGGCAGTCTATATATCTTCTTTGGAGAAATTTCTATTTAGGTCTTCTGCCCATTTTTGAATTGGGTTGTTTGTTTTTTTGTTATTGAGCTGCATGAGCTGCTTGTAAATTTTGGAGATTAATCCTTTGTCAGTTGCTTCATTTGCAAATATTTTCTCCCAATCTGAGGGTTGTCTTTTGGTCTTGTTTATGGTTTCCTTTGCTGTGCAAAAGCTTTGAAGTTTCATTAGGTCCCATTTGTTTATTTTTGTTTTTATTTCCATTACTCTAGGAGGTGGGTCAGAAAGAATCTTGCTGTGATTTATGTCATAGAGTGTTCTGCCTATGTTTTCCTCTAAGAGTTTGAGAGTTTCTGGTCTTATATTTAGGTCTTTAATCCATTTTGAGCTTATTTTTGTGTATGGTGTTAGGGAGTGATCTAATCTCATACTTTTAAATGTACCTGTCCAGTTTTCCCAGCACCACTTATTGAAGAGGCTGTCCTTTCTCCACTGTACATTCCTGCCACCTTTATCAAAGATAAGGTGTCCATATGTGCATGGGTTTATCTCTGGGCTTTCTATCCTGTTCCATTGATCTATCTTTCTGTTTTTGTGCCAGTACCATACCGTCTTGATAACTGTAGCTTTGTAGTATAGTCTGAAGTCAGGGAGCCTGATTCCTCCAGTTCCTTTTTTTGTTCTCAAGATTGCTTTGGCTATTCGGGGTCTTTTGTGTTTCCATACAAACTGCAAAATTTTTTGTTCTAGTTCTGTGAAAAATGCCAGTGGTAGTTTGATAGGGATTGCATTGAATCTATAGATTGCTTTGGGTAGTAGAGTCATTTTCACAATGTTGATTCTTCCAATCCAAGAACATGGTATATGTCTCCATCTATTTGTATCATCTTTCATTTCTTTCATCAGTGTCTTATAATTTTCTGCATACAGGTCTTTTGTCTCCTTAGGTAGGTTTATTCCTAGATATTTTATTCTTTTTGTTGCAATGGTAAATGGGAGTGTTTTCTTGATTTCACTCTCAGATTTTTCATCATTAGTATATAGGAATGCCAGAGATTTCTGTGCATTAATTTTGTATCCTGCCACTTTACCAAATTCATTGATTAGCTCTAGTAGTTTTCTGGTAGCATCTTTAGGATTCTCTATGTATAGGATCATGTCATCTGCAAACAGTGACAGCTTTACTTCTTCTTTTCCGATTTGGATTCCTTTTATTTCCTTCTCTTCTCTGATTGCTGTGGCTAAAACTTCCAAAACTATGTTGAATAAGAGTGGTGAGAGTGGGCACCCTTGTCTTGTTCCTGATCTTAGTGGAAATGCTTTCAGTTTTTCACCATTGAGGATGATGTTTGCTGTGGGCTTGTCATATATGGCCTTTATTATGTTGAGGAAAGTTCCCTCTATGCCTACTTTCTGCAGGGTTTTTATCATAAATGGGTGTTGAATTTTGTCAAAAGCTTTCTCTGCATCTATTGAGATGATCATATGGTTTTTCTCCTTCAATTTGTTAATATGGTTTATCACATTGATAGATTTGCGTATATTGAAGAATCCTTGCATTCCTGGAATAAACCCCACTTGATCATGGTGTATGATCCTTTTAATGTGCTGTTGGATTCTGTTTGCTAGTATTTTGTTGAGGATTTTTGCATCTATGTTCATCAGTGATATTGGTCTGTAGTTTTCTTTCTTTGTGACATCCTTGCCTGGTTTTGGTATCAAGGTGATGGTGGCCTCGTAGAAGGAGTTTGGGAGTGTTCCTTCCTCTGCTATATTTTGGAAGAGTTTGAGAAGGATAGGTGTTAGCTCTTCTCTAAATGTTTGATAGAATTCGCCTGTGAAGCCATCTGGTCCTGGGCTTTTCTTTGTTGGAAGATTTTTAATCACAGTTTCAATTTCAGTGCTTGTGATTGGTCTGTTCATATTTTCTATTTCTTCCTGATTCAGTCTTGGCAGGTTGTGCATTTCTAAGAATTTGTCCATTTCTTCCAGATTGTCCATTTTATTGGCATAGAGTTGCTTGTAGTAATCTCTCATGATCTCTTTTATTTCTGCAGTGTCAGTTGTTACCTCTCCTTTTTCGTTTCTAATTCTATTGATTTGAGTCTTCTCCCTTTTTTTCTTGATGAGTCTGGCTAGTGGTTTATCTATTTTGTTTATCTTCTCAAAGAACCAGCTTTTAGTTTTATTGATCTTTGCTATTGTTTCCTTCATTTCTTTTTCATTTATTTCTGATCTGATTTTTATGATTTCTTTCCTTCTGCTAACTTTGGGGTTTTTTTGTTCTTCTTTCTCTAATTGCTTGAGGTGCAAGGTTAGGTTGTTTATTCGAGATGTTTCCTGCTTCTTAAGGTGGGCTTGTATTGCTATAAACTTCCCCCTTAGAACTGCTTTTGCTGCATCCCACAGGTTTTGGGTCGTTGTGTCTCCATTGTCATTTGTTTCTAGGTATTTTTTGATTTCCTCTTTGATTTCTTCAGTGATCACTTCATTATTAAGTAGTGTATTGTTTAGCCTCCATGTGTTTGTATTTTTTACAGATCTTTTCCTGTAATTGATATCTAGTCTCATGGCGTTGTGGTCAGAAAAGATACTTGATACAATTTCAATTTTCTTAAATTTACCAAGGCTTGATTTGTGACCCAAGATATGATCTATCCTGGAGAATGTTCCATGAGCACTTGAGAAAAATGTGTATTCTGTTGTTTTTGGATGGAGTGTCCTATAAATATCAATTAAGTCCATCTTGTTTAATGTATCATTTAAAGCTTGTGTTTCCTTATTTATTTTCATTTTGGATGATCTGTCAATGGGTGAAAGTGGGGTGTTTAAATCCCCTACTATGTATGTGTTACTGTCGATTTCCCCTTTTATGGCTGTTAGTACTTGCCTTATGTATTGAGGTGCTCCTATGTTGGGTGCATAAATATTTACAATTGTTATATCTTCTTCTTGGATCGATCCCTTGATCATTATGTAGTGTCCTTCTTTGTCTCTTTTAATAGTCCTTATTTTAAAGTCTATTTTGTCTGATATGAGAATTGCTACTCCAGCTTTCTTTTTATTTACATTTGCATGGAATACCTTTTTCCATCCCCTTACTTTCAGTCTGTATGTGTCTCTAGGTCTGAAGTGGGTCTCTTGTAGACAGCATATATAAGGGTCTTGTTTTTGTATCCATTCAGCTAATCTGTGTCTTTTGGTGGGAGCATTTAGTCCATTTACATTTAAGGTAATTATCGATATGTATGTTCCTATTCCCATTTTCTTAATTGTTTTGGGTTCGTTATTATAGGTCTTTTCCTTCTCTTGTGTTTCTTGCCTAGAGAACTTCCTTTAGCATTTGTTGTAAAGCTGGTTTGGTGGTGCTGAACTCTCTCAGCTTTTGCTTGTCTGTAAAGGTTTTAGTTTCTCCATCAAATCTGAATGAGATCCTTGCTGGGTAGAGTAGTCTTGGCTGCAGGTTTTTCTCCTTCATCACTTTCAGTATGTCCTGCCACTCCCTTCTGGCTTGTAGGGTTTCTGCTGAGAGATCAGCTGTTAACCTTATGCGGATTCCCTTATGTGTTATTTGTTGTTTTTCCCTTGCTGCTTTTAATATGCTTTCTTTGTATTTAATTTTTGACAGTTTGATTAATATGTGTCTTGGCATATTTCTCCTTGGATTTATCCTGTATGGGACTCTCTGTGCTTCCTGGACTTGATTAACTATTTCCTTTCCCATATTAGGGGAGTTTTCAACTATAATCTCTTCAAATATTTTCTCAGTCCCTTTCTTTTTCTCTTCTTCTTCTGGAACCCCTATAATTCGAATGTTGGTGCGTTTAATGTTGTCCCAGAGGTCTCTGAGACTGTCCTCAGTTCTTTTCATTCTTTTTTCTTTATTCTGCTCTGCAGTAGTTATTTCCACTAGTTTATCTTCCAGGTCACTTATCCGTTCTTCTGCCTCAGTTATTCTGCTATTGATCCCATCTAGAGTATTTTTAATTTCATTTATTGTGTTGTTCATCGTTGCTTGTTTCATCTTTAGTTCTTCTAGGTCCTTGTTAACTGATTCTTGCATTTTGTCCATTCTATTGTCCATTCTATCTCCAAGATTTCGGATCAACCTTACTATCATTATTCTGAATTCTTTTTCAGGTAGACTGCCTATTTCCTCTTCATTTGTTAGGTCTGGTGCATTTTTATCTTGCTCCTTTATCTGCTGTGTGTTTTTCTGTTTTCTCATTTTGCTTATCTTACTGTGTTTGGGGTCTCCTTTTTGCAGGCTGCAGGTTTGTAGTTCCTCCTGTTTTTGATGTCTGTCTCCAGTGGCTAAGGTTGGCTCAGTGGGTTGTGTAGGCTTCCTGGTGGAGGGGACTAGTGCTTATGTTGTGGTGGATGAGGCTGGATCTTGTCTCTCTAGTGGGCAGGTTCACGTCTGGTGGTGTGTTTTGGGGGTGTCTGTGGCCTTATTATGATTTTAGGCAGCCTCTCTGCTAATGGGTTGAGTTGTGTTCCTGTTTTGCTAGTTGTTTGGCACAGGTTGTCCAGCACTGTGGCTTGCTGGTCGTTGAGTGAAGCTGGGTGCTGGTGTTAAGATGGAGGTCTCTGGGAGATTTTCGCCGTTTGATATTATGTGGAGCTGGGAGGTCTCTTGTGGACCAGTGTCCTGAAGTTGGCTCTCCTACCTCAGAGGCAGAGCCCTGACTCCTGGCTGGAGCACCAAGAGCCTTTCATCCACACGGCTCAGGATAAAAGGGAGAAAAAGTAGAGGGAATTAGTAGAAGTATGAGGAAAGAAAGAAGGAAAGGAGGGAAGGAAGGAAGGAAGAAAGAAAGAAAGAAGCAAAGAAGGAAGGAAGGCAAGAAGGAACGAAAGGAGGGAGGGAGGGAGGAAGGAAGGAGGGAGGGAAAGAAGGAAAAACAGAAAGAAAGAAGATACAGTAAAAATAAAATAAAGTATAATAAAGTTATTGAATTAAAAAATTCTTATTTAGAAAAAAAAAAGGGACGGATAGAACCTTAGGACAAATGTTGGAAGCAAAGCTATACAGACAAAATCTTACACAGAAGCGTACACATACACCCTCACTAAAAGAGGTAAAGGGAGAAAAATCATAAATCTTGCTGTCAGAGACCACCTCCTCAATTTGGGATGATTCGTTGTCTAAAGGAGGGAAGGAAGGAATGAAAGAAAGAAAGAAAGAAAGAAAGAAAGGACGAAGGTAAAGTATAATAACGTTCTTAAAATTAAAATTGATTATTAAGAAGAAAATTTTAAGAAAAAACCATAGACGGATAGAACCCTAGGACAAATGGTGGAAGCAAGACTATACAGACAAGATCTCACACAGAAGCATACACATACACATTCACAAAAAGAGGAATAGGGAAAAAAATCATAGATCTTGCTCCCAAAGTCCACCTCCTTAATTTGGGATGATTGGCTGTCTATTCATGTATTCCACAGATGCAGGGTACATCAAGTTGATTGTGGAGCTTTAATCCGCTGCTTCTGAGGCTGCTGGCAGAGATTTCCCTTTCTCTTCTTTGTTCTCACAGGTCACAGGGGCTCAGCTTTGGATTTGGCCCTGCCTCTGCGTGTAGGTCGCTGCAGGGCGTCTGTTTTTTGCTCAGACAGGACGGGGTTAAAGGAGCCGCTGATTCGGGGGTTCTGGCGTACTGAGGCCGGCGGGGAGGGAGGGGCACGGAATGCGGGGCGGGCCTGCGGCGGCAAAGTCCGGCGTGACCCTGCACCAGCCCGAGGCCCGCCGTGCGCTCTCCCGGGGAAGTCGTCCCCGGATCCCGGGAACCCGGCAGTGGCGGGCTGCACAGGCTCCGCAGAAGAGGGGCGTGGAGAGCGACCTGCGCTCGCACACAGGCCCCTTGGTGGCGGCAGCAGCAGCCCCAACGTCTCCCGCCCGCCTCTGGGGTCCGCGCCTCCAGCCGCGGCTTGCGCCCGTCTCTGGGGTTCGCGCTTTTAGCCGCGGCTCGCGCCCGTCTCTGGAGTTCCTTTAAGCAGCGTTCTTAAACCCCTCTCCTCACGCACCAGGAAACAAAGAGGGAAGAAAAAGTCTCTTGCCTCTTCGGCAGGTGCAGACTTTTACCCGGACTCCCTCCCGGCTAGCTGTGGTGCACTAACCCCTTCAGGCTATGTTCAAGCCGCCAACCCCAGTCCTCTCCCTGCGCTCCGTCCGAAACCGAAACCCGAGCCTCAGAGCCTCAGCTCGCAGCCCCGCCCGCCCCGGCGGGTGAGCAGACAAGCCTCTCGGGCTGGTGAGTGCCGGTCGGCACCGATCCTCTGTGCGGGAATCTCCCCGCTTTGCCCTCCGCACCCGTTGCTGTGCACTCCTCCGCGGCTTCGAAGCTCCCCCCTCCGCCACCCGCAGTCTCCGCCCGCGAAGGGGCTTCCTAGTGTGTGGAAACTTTTCCTCCTTCACAGCTCCCTCCCACTGGTGCAGGTGCCGTCCCTATCCTTTTGTCTCTGTTTATTCTTTTTTTTCTTTTGCCCTACCCAGGTACGTGGGGAGTTTCTTGCCTTTTGGGAGGTCTGAGGTCTTCTGCCAGCCTTCAGTAGGTGTTCTGTAGGAGTTGTTCCACGTGTAGATGCATTTCTGGTGTATCTGTGGGGAGGAAGGTGATCTCTGTGTCTTACTCTTCCGCCATCTTCCTGCTCTCCCCCCAGGTAAGCTTTGTTGCCGTAATTTCATGCAAGTCTAAGAGAAACGAAAGCAAACTCAGTAAGTGAATTTTAGCTGTTAATTTGAAAAAAAATGTATATAATGATTACTTTGTGTCAGGCACTTTAAAACGTCAACTCCTTTAATAGTGGCAATTCTATAGACTAGTTACTATGATTATTATTCCAGTTTTCACTAATCAAAGCAGAAGCCAGTTAAGGCCCTCGGATTCATTTTAAGGTATAAATATAAACTTATCCTTAATAAGTGAAGTATTTGTGTATATAAAAGGTGGTATAAAATGTTACACGTTAGTTGAAAACATTTCCTTCTTTTATTTTTAAACATTCTAAGAGAAATATTGCAGACTTTATGGCTCTTAACGGAATTCAAAGGTTAAAAATGAGCAGAATCTGAATTAGATATTACTGCACTTATATTTTGTTTGCATCTTCCTAGAAAGGACAGAGAAAGGAGAATATACAATATAGTTTTAGTTTTTTTTTTTAATTGCAGTTTTACAAACGCCTCTTTTGCTGATTGGTGCGGAAAACTGAAGATCTGTCTGTATATCCAAAAGAGATTTGATGTGATCTTGCCCGTTTGCTGGCTTAGGCAAACTTAATGCTATACAAGCAGTGGGATTATTTTGCCGGCACCCTGCAACGTGGCATGGCTACATAAATAACCTGAAGAAAATACAACAGACCAAATTTTGCACCATGGTTAAATTTGAATATACTAGTAAGGATAACAGACTGTGTTTGTAGTTCTAAGCCTGTTGAAGGAAGTAGTGATTTTTTGGAGTGACTCTGTTTGGGCACATTGCTGTTACTTGGATAATTTTGGAAAATTATTTATGGGACACATGTAAATGCACGGTATGAAAATGGAGCCACGTGTTTACAGTAGAGCCTATTATGAAACCTCAAGATGCATTTAGGAAGCATCTGTGTACAATCACTGGATGGAATCTGACATCAAGACCTGATGTCTGTCCCAACTGTAGTTTCCGTAATGGACAAATCCACTAATGGTGATTGAGGTCAACTTCTTTAACCAAAAGACAAACCCTGGAGTTCTAAGTATAACTTTTCTTGGGAAGGGTCAGATATTCTCCTGCCAGAACTAATGGTCGTATCATTTATTCTTTCCCTGCGATGATTACCAGGAGTTATTTTAGGATTAAAAAATATATTTAGTTACACCAGTGGGTGCCTGTCAGCTCTTTATAACATACATTGGGGAAGGGACGCTAAGGCTATGGGTAAACACCTGTATGAACACAGCTTATGTGAGCTAGGCAGTTTCGGCACTCACTGCATGTATCAGGTGCTGTGTCTGTTTAGGTGAGGCAGGCTGATAAGCTATTCTTCTTGAATGTTGTTTGGCAAGGTTTACTGGGAACAACTTTTACTCTTTTATATTTCTGTTTTGGGGTGGAGGTTTTGGAGGTCAGTGCTAGTGGCTTTGTTTAACACAGAGACTTGGGAAAGGAGAATAGCAGACATTTGTGATGCTGCTAAATTAAACACAAATACTCAAATGCTTTTGGTTCAAACACAAATATGTACAACTCAAGTAGAGATCCTATGTGAATTTACATTCAGAAAGGAAAATTGACTTAATCTGGTAACATTATCCAAGAGAATTTATCAGATATTGCTATACCTTTATAGAAATGGTAATCAAAACATGTTTTTCTTTGTTCCTTTAAGAAACTCGTTAATTAACTAGAAGTGACTTAACTGTCAGTGTCAAGCAATGGGAAAGAACAGAAACAATTGTAGATAGTGCTCCCTGTCAAAGTACTCAGTGTGCACCCTTCCCCCAGCACAGTGTAAATTTTAACAGCTCTAGGTGATGAGCTCATTCTTGCGGACTACCACAGCCTGGAATCAGAAAACTACATCCACAGTGAAAACTTCTTTTGAGGCCAAAGGATGGAAAGGGGTGAGAAGGCAGGGATTCCTTACAGGGTTTTTGCTCATAAACTATGTCATTTGTGATGGTATGATTCTCTGGTACAGTTTGAAAATCCCATCCAGGTGAAAAGCATTTAAAAATTAAATAAGTATGGTTCAAGGTTTTAAAAATTATTAGATAGGGAGAATTGAAGTGGTCCTAGCTTGGCTCTTGTTATCCACTCATTGTAACTACTATTTGCCACACCCCACAAATAATTCTAAGTATACTCTTTGAAAGTATTGTGAGATGGGTTTCTACGTAAACAGCCACATTGTTTTCTTGTTACGATATCACACTGGCATCTACTGATGGTGGATATGTTCTCATATGATGTAAATGAGTGACCTTTGCCAGTTTTCTTTAGAATGAAAGCAGGCTTTGAGGACTAAGTTCTATCAATGAACTTTGCATTTCCATAACATCACCAGATGATTTTTAATTATCTACTTCATGTAGCCTCTTTGGGTCCAATGATAATCTAAAATGTACATGATGCTCTACCTTTTTTCCCCACAAAATCTGGAAAAACATGGCATATCCTGTGCTCTCTAAAAACTGAAAGGCATTTGCAATAGTTGACTATCACTGGATTCTGAAATTCTAATTTAGTCTAGTGTATCCATTTTTATATGGGATACTTTGATGCAATTCAAAGTCTCCCAAATAGGGAAGGGGTTCAAGATGGTGGAGTAGGAGTATGTGGAGCTCACCTCTCCCCACAAACACATTAAAAATACCCCTACATGTGAGGCAATTCTCACAGAAATCCAACTGGAAACTGGCAGAAGATCTCAAATACAACCAAAGCTGCAAGGAATATCTCTACATATCCAGGAAGGACAGAAAAAAAATTTAAGGGCATGAGGATGGTCCTGGCACCCCTGGGAGAGATCTGTAAAGGAGGAAAGGTACACATAGGCAGAACCTTACCCGGGCGAGCCCCCGTGCCTGCTGGAAAAGTCGCTGGGATAGATGGAGGGGATGGAAGAGCCTAAATTCTACTCACAAGGAGTGCATGCGTGCTGGCTTGTTAACAATCAGGGCAGAGAGAGACTGGCACTGGTGGTTGCTGCCTTGCTACACTTCCCAATCCAACGTACCCACAAGGTGGTGGGGCCTCAGATGCACACAGCAGCTGAGCATTGAATCTTAGGTACACAGGTCCAGGGAGAGGACTTGATCTAGATGTGTCGAGACAGCCCGGCGGGCCTGGGGTACGGTCTGGGCCAAACCAAGGAGCCCATGGTGAGCCCACACGTAGTGGGGGCAGGTCCTGCCACAGTGCCCATTGTCAGTGTGCACACAGTGGGGGCAGGTCTGGCCATGGTGGACTTTGCCAGCACGTGCACCAGATGGCGCCACGGAAAGGCACAGCAGCTGGGCACTGCATCTCGGTTGGATGGGCTCTTGGCAGGAGTATGCAGCCGTTCATTTCACGGTGGGAGTACACTTGCTCCGCTCACACTACACCATAGCTTGGAGCCAGATCTGGAGCTGACAGGTCCTGGGAGAGGTCTGCCACAGAGGCAGCCCAGGTTCCAGGCAGCGGCACAACCACCTCAATTCCTGCAGCCACAGGGCCCCGGCCCCCAGCACCAGCCTACTCCACACCCAGTCTGGGATGAAAACACAACAGAGAAAGGGATGCAACCTTGGGCTGCTTCTGGGCAGGACCATAGATAGATGCCTGCAGGGGAGGTACATAGGTTTGCGGTGACCACACGGACCTCATTAGCTTCAGTGGTCACCTCTTTGCATCAGGGTATGTGCTCAGGGGCAAGGGAACCTGACTGAACCTGACCCTCAGGGCTTCTACAACAACAGCTGGGAAGCAGACCCCAGCCCCAACAGGGCTGTGACACCCATCGAGCAAAGAGGAGGCCCCAGCCAACAACCAGTGCAGGCTCTGGTCAACACAACTTCAAACACACCCCCTATCAAGGGAACAAGGGCCAGCACACTTTAAGGAAATATGTGGCAAGCACCCACACCAAAACCAGCCCTTGCACCAAAAATATTGGACTCATACCGTCTACACAGGGATCCTCCAACCTCAAAACACCCCTTCAAGAACACAGTAGATTCATGCTTCTCCTAAATTCAGAGAGAAAGAAAGTTAAGTGGAATGAAAAACAGAGAACTCTTCCCAACAAAAAGAACAAGAGAAATCCCCTGAAGGAACAAATAATGAAAGAGACCTCACCAGTCTACTAGTCCCCAGATTCAGAAAGGAGGTAAGAAAAAGGCCAAAGAAATAAAGATTATTGATAGACATGCAGATCCCTGCAACAAGGAACTAGAAACTCTAAAGAGAAATCAATCAAAACTAGACAACTCAATTGCAGAGATAAAAAAACAAACTAAAAGCAATAAATAGCAGACTAACCAAAGCAGAAGAATAAATAATTGATCTGGAAGATAGAATAATGGAAATCAGAGCAGCAGACAGAAAGACAAATATTTAAAAATGAAGAAAACATATGAGATCTATAGGATAATATAAAGCATGCGTAATATGCATAATCATAAGCATAATGTGCGCAGTCATATGCTTAATAGGGGTACCAGAAGAAGAGGAGAGAGAAAAGGGGATAGAAAATGTATTTGAAGAAATTATGGCTGAAAACTTCCCAAACCTAAAGAAGAAAACCGATATCCAGGTACAGGAAGCGCAGAGGGTCCCACACAAGAAGAACCCAAATAGAGTGACACCAAGACGTAGCATAATTAAAATGGCCAAAGTGAAAGATATAGAGAACTACAAAGTCAACTGGAAAACAAGGTTTAAAATGGCAGTAAGTACATACTTATCAATAATTACTTTAAATATCAGTGGACTAAGTGCTCCCATCAAAAGACAGAGTGGCTGAATGGATAAAAAAACAAAACAAAACAAGAATGTACAATATGCTGCCTATAAGAGACTCACTTCAGGGCACGAGACAGACAGATTGAAAGTGAGGAGATGGAAAGCTATTTCATGCAAATGGAAACAACAAGAAAGTGGGCTTAGCAGTACAGATATCAGACAAAATAGACTTAAAACAAAGTCCATAAAGACAAAGAAGGACATTATATAACGATAAAGGGATCAATAAAGAATAGGATATTACACTTGTTAGCATATATACACTCAACATAGGAGCACCTAAATATATAAAACAAATAGTTACAGACATAAAGAGAGAAATTAACAGGAATACTATAATACTAGGAGACTTTAACACCTCACTGACATCAATGGACACATCTTCCAGACAGAAAATCAACACAGCAACAGAGGCCCTAAATGACACAGTAGACCACTTGGACTTAATTTATATCTACAGGACACTACATCACCCCCATAAACAGAATACACCTTCTTTTCAAGCGTTCAAGGAACGATCTCTAGGAGAGGCCACATACTAAGTCAGAAAACAAACCTCAACACATTTAAGAGGATAGAAATGACTTCAACCATCATTTATCACCATAATGATATGATACTAGGAATCAACCACAGAAAGAAAAATGGGAAAAGAATGAATACATGGAGACTGAACAACATGCTACCAGAAAACCAGTGGGTCAATGATGATATCAAAGAAGAAATCAGGAAATACTTCAAGACAAATGACAATGAAAACACAGCCTTCCAAAATCTATGTGATGCAGCAAAAGCAGTTCTCATAGGGAAGTACATAGCGATTCAGGCCTTCCTCAAGGAACAAGAAAAATCTCAAATAAACGGAAAGAGAAAAAGAATTAGAAAAGGAAGAACCAAAAAATTCCCAAAGTCACTTCTTTGGGAAAGAACAGAGGGAAAGAAATAAAATCGAGATAAAAATAGAAAAGATCAATAAAACCAAGGGCTAGATTTTTGAAAAGACAAACAAAATCGACAAACTTCTAGTCAGGCTCACCAAGAAAAAAAGAGAAAGGGCCCAAATAAAATAAGAAATGAAACAGAAGCAACAACCAATACCACAAAAATACAAAAAAAACCCCCACAAAACCCAAAAAACATAAGACAATACTGTGAACAGTGATATGCCAACAAATTAGACAACCAAGAAGAAATGGACAAGTTTCTAGAAATATACAGCCTGCCAAATTTGAGTCAAGAAGAAACAGATAATTTGAACAGACCAATCACCAGAAGTGAAATAGAATCTGTAATTAAAACAAAACAAAAAACCTCCCTGCAAACAAAAGTCCAGTACCAGACAGCTTCACCAGTGAATTCTACCAAACATACATAGAAATTATACCTATACTTCTCAAACTCTTCCAAAAGATTGAAGAGGAGGGAACAGTCCCAAAATCATTCTATGAAGGCACCATCACCCTGATACCAAAAGCAGACAAAGACACTACCAAAAGAGATAATTACAGGCCAATATCTGTGAAGAATATAGATGCAAAAATCCTCAACCACATATTAGCAAACCGAATCCAACACTACATTAAAAAGGATCATACACCGTGATCCAGTTGTATTCATTCCAGTTGCTCTGATAGCCTTATGGAAGTTCCCTTGTATGTTATTTGTTGCTTTTCCCTTGCTGCTTTTAATATTCTCTCTTTATCATTAATTTTTGCCATTTTAACTACAGTGTGTCTTGGTGTGGTCTCCTTTGGCTTGACCCTGTTTGGGACTCTCTGTGCTTACTAAACCTGGATATTTCTTTCCTTTCCCAGGTTAGGGATGTTTTCAGCTATCACGTCTTCAAATATGTTCTCTGCTCCTTTCTCTTTCTCTTTCTCTTTCTCTTCTCCTTCTCAGACCCCTATAATGCAAATGTTAGTACACTTGCTGTTGTCCCAGAGGTCTCTTAAACTGTCCTATTTCTTTTTCTCTTTTTTCTTTTTTCTATTCTGCTTCAGTTATTTCTACTACTCAGTCTTCTAGCTTGCTCGTCCATTCCTCTGCATCATTTCATTTAATGTTGATTCCGTTTAGTGTATTTTTCATTTCAGTTATTGTATTCTTCTCTGTGTGGTTCTTCTTCATATTTTCTAAATCATTGTTAAAGGCTTCTCACTCTGTTCATCCAATCTTCTCCTGAGTTCTTTGAACATCTTTATGATCATTACCCTGAACTCTTTATCAGGTAGATCGCCTATCTCCACTTCACTTTGTTCTTCTTCTGGGGTTTTATCATGTTCCTTTGTTTGGAATAGATTCCTCTGTTGCCTCATTTTGTCCAATTTGCTGTTTTATTTCTCTGTGTCTGGTAGGTTGGCTCCATTTCCCAACTGTAGAGAAGTGGCTTTTTGTAGGAGACGTCCTGTGTGACCCAGCCGAGCTCTCCCCTCTGGTTACCAGAGCTATATGCTCTAAGGGTGTCCCCTGTTAGGGCTGCATGTGCCCTTCTGCTGTGACCAGCACACTACTGTGGGTGGTGTGGTAGGTGTGGCTGGCCCCTGGTCCAGTGGGTTGCCAGGCCCTGCCTTGTGCAGAGGCTGGTGGCCACTGGCGAGTGAGGCTGGGTCATGAGGCTGCTGGCTGCAGTGCCCCAGGAAGTCACGGGATTAGCGCTGGCCCACTGGTGGGTGGTGCTAGGCTCTGCAGTGGGTGGTGGTGGGGCTAGAGGTCCTGTATCTAGTGTCAGCCTGCTGGTGGGCAGAGCCAGTTCCACATGGCTGGCTGCCGGGTTTGGGGGTGTCCAAAAGCTGGTGTTGGCTCACTGTTGAGTGGGGCTGGATCCCAGGGCAGCTGGCTGAGGGGTGTATTGGAACTGGTGTTGGCCTGCTGGTGGGTGGGGCTGTGGCCCAGGGAGTCCTGGAGCTAGTGCTGGCTTGCTGGTGGGCAGAGCCAGGTTCCTGGATCTCTGGCTGCAGGGCCTTGGATTCCTGAGGCTAGTGCCGGTTTGCTGGTGTGTGGGACCAATTCCTGACATGGCTGGGTATGGGGTCTGGGGTGTTCCAAAGATGGCATCATCCCACTGGTGAGTGGGGCCAGATCCAGGAGAAGCTGGTTGAGGGGCCCAATGTGTCCTCGAGCTGGTGCCAGCCTGTTGGTGTTATGGGCTGGGTTCTGGTATGCCAGGCGGCAGGGCTGCGGTGGTTCTTGGGCTAGTGTTTCCAGAGGAATATTCCTTTTTGCATATTTACAAATATGTACATTAACAGAAGATGTTCTTTAATTTTATTACATTTTCATGAGACTGGATTTCTTCTAAAAGCTTGAAGCTTTTAAAGATATTCCATATTGAATTTTAATGGTGCTCTTTAAAGAAAATTGTTGCTGATCATAAATGTTGACAATTTTCTTGCTTCTCACCTTTCATATCTTTATGAACTCTGTGTTGTATGTGTACAGAATGGTAATACTTGATGAAATTGTAACTGTAAAGAATCCATTGTGTCAAACTATCCTGACACAATAATATCAAAGTACGATAGTAAAGAAAAAGCTTTGCCAAAAATTTGAGCAGAAAAACAGATTTAAGAACGTTACCATGGATGCCTTTGTGGTCCTTCCTAAACTTACTGCAGGGGTGAGAGCTCTAGTGCTTTCTAGCTCCCCATTCACTAATTCAATGTAGGTATTTCCTGAATAGAAGTATTTGTTACCCGGAAAGACATAGTAGTTGAAAACCATTTGAGCTTGAGTACTGTGGATATTATGCTCATATTGATAATTGTGCTTTCAAATGGTGCCTGAAGGTGAATATTTTTCTTTACCTATGCAATATACATTCCTAAGTGGTCTCAAATTTTCATTAGTGCATTTCCTCCCTCGTACAGTCACATGTTGGGGGGAATTTGCCTGCTAGTTCCAAGGGTGAGACCAGAGTTACTCTAGATCTCACGCAATAACCCTATGTCCCTAGCCACAGTCATTGGTTCAAGATTGGGCCTGAGTCTTTATATCTTTGAGCCACTGGATCAACTAACCTAAAGTCTCCTCTACCTCTGGGCTCTCAGTTATATAAGCCAGTATCTTTCCTTATCGTATACACAAAAGTGGATTTTACTTTCTATTACTTGTAACTTTGCTACTTACTGCTATATATGTTTTTGAAGATATGTTATCGTGTGAATGTAAGTTCAGAATTTGTAATCTTCTCAATACATTTTCTTTTATGGTTTGATAGTAGCCTTCTTGGTTGCAATTGCTTGATGTCTATTTTGCCTGAGAGTGATACAAATTAACCACGTTTCTTTCAGTTTTACTGATCATTGGTATTTTTTACCATCACTTTATTTTCATCCTTTCTGACAGTCTACTCTACCTGCTTCATGAACTACTGAAACACGTTCATAATGCCTGTATTAGACTGTTCAGACTGCCACAACAAAAATACCACAGGCTAAGTGGCTTAACAACAGAAATTTGTTTCTCACAGTGCTGGAGGCTGGAAGTACAAGATCAAGGTGTGAGCAGGGGTGATTTCTTCTAAGGCCTCTCTCCTTGGCTTGAAGATGGCCATCTTCTTGCTGCTTTTTCACATGGTTGTCCCTCTTTGTATACACACTTCTGCTGTCTCTCTGTGTGTCCTATACTCCTCTTCTTATAAGCACACCAGTCAGATGGGATTAACGTATCCCCTAACAGCCTTAAATTCACTTAATCACCTTTTAAAGGCCCTATCTCCAAATCCAGTCACATTCTGAGGCACTGGTAGTTAGGGCTTCAGGATATGAATTTTGGAAGAACACAGTTCAGTCAATAACAGAACCTAATGTTAAGTTGACGTTATCATAGAAAACAAGAGAGCAGAGGCAGGAGCAATGATGCGGAGCAGTCAGGAGGGTGGTATGTTAGGCTTTCATTTTCCTATAGCTTCTCCAGTTTCTAAAATTCTCGAATGGCCAATGAATCCCAGGCATTTGACTGAGAAATTTGCATTGCTACTACCTCAGCCTGGACCTAAATGATGGGAACTAGTATTCCACACTTGTTAGTAGCTCACAGCATAAAATCTAACACTTTCCTATTATCAATAGATCTGCTATTTTCTTTCAAGATACTTCACCCTTCTTATCCTCAGCTTTGTAATTAGATACAGAGACAAAATAATTAGTCATACAACTCCAACTGTGAGAATTAAATGAAATTGAGATCTACTTTTGCACATAATCAGGGCTGATTGCTGGGTAGAAGGTTTGGAAAGCTGTTTCCTCAGCCATTTATGCACAGAATGTTCAGGTTTATTCTATTCTAACAGCTCTATGTTCTAGGTCATGCCACAGCGTTGTCAATGTGACATGCAGAAGGAGAAGAGTTGCGTCTGTGCACTGGGGTTAGACCTTTTGGGGCCCCAATTATCTCACCAAATACCTCCCTTACTATTTAGCAACCAGAGCCACTTGCAGTTCTCTATTTTGACTCCTAATCTTCCGGGAGACAGAGACATTGTCTGAATTTTTTCATGGTCCTATCTTCCCTTCTTAGCACTAAGCTTGACATGCACTAGGTGCATGAATGAATGAATAAGTGGATGAATGATAGTTATATTCCACACATATATCTTTCTTGTCTGACAGTTCGTAGCCCCTGGCAGGTCAGAGCCTTCAGCTTTCAGCTAAGTCCAGTGGTTAGGACACGGTGTTCTCACTGCAAGGGGCCCAGGTTCGATCCCCGGTTGGGGAACTAAGATCCTGCAAGCCGTGCAGCACAGCCAAAAAAAAAAAAAGAAAAAAAAAGATGGGTGCATTATGTTGAACACAAATTATAGCTCAGTGAAGTTGGCTTTTAATATGTCTTTGTATCCCTTCCAGAATCTAGAGCTGTGTCATACTCATATGTGGAATCAAGCTATATTTTCAGATTCAACTGTACAGTTGGGTTTTTCGTGTGTTTGCTTGCATGCTTGATTTTTGTTTTTTTTTTGTTTGTTTTTTTTTTGCCACAGCCAAGAATGTTCCCAGAACCTCCTCACTTATACATCCAACCACATGCTCCCCACCCAGATTATTCATAGGCTCCACAAACGACATGGTCAAAACAGAACGGTCAGTTTCCTGGCATTGCACCGAAGCTGGTCCTCCATTCATTTCCCCATCGAAGAAAACCGCCCTAACCCAGCTGCAAAAATCCACATTCCAAGAGACACACTTAATTCCTCTCTATCCCTTATCACAAACGTGGACTTCATCAACAAGTTCAGTACTTCCAAGATACATCTCATCTCAAACCCCATCTCACCCCTTCCATTGCTACGACTGTGGTCTATGAGACTGTAACCTCTCACTGTCATGTGTGTAGTAGCCTCCTAATCTTGTCTCTTGATCTTACAGTTGCTCTATTTCAGTCTGTCCTCCAAGGAACATTTAGAAGGAGCTTTAATAAAGTAGATTATGATAATAATTTCCCTTCCTTTCAGAAAGCACCCAATGGCTCCATCATCATAAGAACAAAACCGAGTCCTTACCATGGCCCACAGGACCTTCTGTTATTGGGCCCCTCCTACCATTCTCACCTCATATTCTAATACTATCTTTCCAATACACACTGGCATACAAGCTCTTCCCTACAACTGCCAAGGTTGCCCATATCTTAGGGCCTTTCATCTTGCTCTTCCCTCTGCCTTGAGGGCTCAGATCCTATATCTTCCCACTGCTGACTGTGTACTTGTTGTTATTTGAATATTAAATCTAAGTTAAGTCTTCAGAAAATCCTTCCTTGCCTTCCCCACCCTAGTCATTCTCTGTCACATTTTCCCATATTATTTTCTTAATGGCTCTCAAATCTTGAGTGTATCAACCCCTGTAGAATGTGAGCTCCATGAGAACCATGACCCTGTCTGTCAGGTTCTCTGATTTATCTCCAGTGCCTATCACAGTGCCTCACATATCACTGGTAACCAATAAATATTTGTTGAATGAATGACTGAGTGAGTGAATGACGTAGATTTAGCATGCTAAGTTGTGAGGACTCAGGCATAGTCTGGGACATGGGATTTGGGAGGATGGGAGAGTGAGCTCAGGTGTCTCTGAAGCAGCAGTTTTGTTTGAACCCATGAAAACTGTGGTTGGAAAACTGGGTAGAAAGGACATGATAATTGAGGTAGTGCTTCTAGCTGCCTTGGGTATGAAAGTGTAGCATATGTTCTATACCTATTCTCCTTCTTTCTTAATAAAAGAATCCCAAATTTATTTGGGACAGTAATGTTTCCAGTAAAAGACCACATTTACTGCCTCCTTTGCAGCCAAGAATGGTCACATGACCGACTTCTACCTAATGAGGTGATGGCAGAAGTGTTGTATAGTAGTTCCAGGAAGGTGGCTAAAAGGGAGATGAATTTCTCAGACCATGGTGTTTCTCATACCATCTGTTGTGGACTGAACTGTGTCCTACCCAAATTCATATGCTGAAGCTTTACCCCCAGTACCTCAGAATGTGACTGTGTTTGAAGATAGGGCCTTTAAAGAGGTGATTAAATTAAAATGAGGCCGTTAGGGTAGACACTAATCCAGTATGATTGGTTTCCTTATAAGAGGAGTTTAGGACACGTAAAGAGATACCAGGGTGTGTATGCACAGAGGGATAACCATGTGAAGAAGGAGTAAGAAGGAGGCCATTTGCAAGCCAAGGAGAGAGGTCTCAGAAGAAACCAAACCTGTGGACACCTGGATCTTGGACTTCCAGTGTGTAAAACTGTGAGAAATAATTTCTGTTGTTTAAGCTACTCAGCCTGTGGTGTCTTGTTATGGCAGCCATAGCAAACTAATACACCATCAGATAAGGTTTTCAATTTTGACAGCTCATTAGAAACAACTGAGGTGAGCCTTAAAGATACTGATGACTGGGCTTATCCCTAGAGGCTCTGATTCAGTTGGTTGAATCTGAGCATTAGAGGGGATCCTAATGGATATCCAGAGTTGAAAACCACACGTCTAGGAGAATAGTTTTTTGCACTCCATTGAGCAGGCTGAGAGTGATGAATCTAGCATCATTTAGAAGGCATCCCCCCGTATCTCCATCCTTCCACTGTTTTTCCTCTACCCCATATGCCCCTTCTTCTTCTGCCCTATCCAGATCTTTGCAAATGGACCCAGAGATGCCCCCATCTCTTAATCTTGTTCCATATCCAAGTTCAGTCCTAATTTAAGGAACATTTAATAGCTTCAGCCCCACTTCTGCCCTCCCTGTCAAGAAAAGTGAGTCTCGAGGGGCCTCACATTCTCTTACTCTGCCTGTTAGCCAGAGCCAGGGCAGCTCTCTAGAGGTAACTTCTTGCCTCTTAATCCAGTTATAAAATGGATGAAAGACATGAACAGAGGGCAAATAGGCTTAGGAAAAGCTATTCAACATCTTTAGCCATCATGCAAATGCAAATTGAAAGCACAATGAAATGTTAAACCCACCTATCAGAATGGCTGAAAAAAATGGACAAAACCAAATGCAGGCAACACTGGATAAACTGAGTCACTCACACATTGCCAAAGGGAATGCAAAGTGGTACAGGCCGTCTGGAAAACAATTTGGCAGGTTTTTCAAAACGAAACATGCGATTACCAAATGATACAGCAGTTGCACTCTGGGCAATTTACCCAGAGAAATGAAAATTTATGTTTACACAAAAACCTTTACATGAAGTTCATCACAGTTTTACTCACAATAGTTAAAAAGTGGAAATAGCCCAGATGTCTTTCAGCGGGGGAATGGGTAAGCAAACTGTGGTACATTCACACCGTGGAATCCTATTCAGCAATGAAAAGGAACAGATGATAGACACACTTTACAACTTGGATGGATCTCAGGAGAATTATGCTGAGTGAAAGGAATCCATTCCTAAAGGTAGTGTACTATATGATTCCATTTCTATGACATTTAGGAAATTATAAGAGTGTTTGACAGAGTTTAGGGATGTGGGATCAGGAAGAAGGTGGGTGTGGCTATAAAGGCTAACATGAGGGAAACGTGTGGTGATGAAACAGTTTTTGATCTTGTTTGTGGTGATAGTTAGAACACCTACACTGCTGGTAAAAGTGCATGGAATGATATATATAAGTATTATGCACAGGTGTTCTAACACACAAATGAGTGCATGTAAAATGGCAAAATCTGTCTTTAAAACTTTGAACTCAAGGCATACCAGAGAGAGATTTGCTTCCTTCATAAAGATATGTATATTCTCATTAGGAGAAAGAATGAAAAACACCTTTCCACAGTGCCTGCCTTAGCCCTAAGGCTCAGCCAGCCCCTGCTACTGAGCCTTGACTTTTAAAGAGCCCTTGAAGTCCCACAATGTACCATATACTTTGAACAGGTTTTCTCATTTTCTCCTTGGGATGGCTGTGTGACAAAAGGATCCCGAGTCCCATTTCATAGACAACAAAGCTCAGGCTCATAGAACCGACAGCACCTCTCCAGATAATTGGCAGGATTCAAATGAAGTTACATCCCTTGCCCTAAGGAGAGAGAGGACACAGGGCAGCCTCCCTTTGAGAAAATGGGCTTCCAAGGCTTGAGAAGTGAGCATCTTACACTCCCCTGATATTGTGGCCCCATGGGTACTCACCCAAAAATCCCTCTTGACGATGAAGATGATAGTGCACATATGTGTGCACATACATTCTTCACGTCATAAACATTCATTACATTCAATTTTATAGAAGAACAAAGTAGCTTTTAAAATTGAATTGACGGTGCGTGTATGTGTGTGTTTCTATATGTCCTATGGCTTGTACACTCCACTTCACAATCTTTATCTTCATATCAGACCAGAGCTTGATTCCTATCTCAGATTTAGATATGCCAGAAAAATGGTAGATACAGAGAAATTGCCACCAGCAAGTGAAAAATTCCGGAAAACACTGGCTAACACCATTAACCCAGAGCCCAAACTTCGTCCTCACTCTCCTCGGCCAAGCTCCCTGGTCGGAGCCTCAGAGCTGCAATCCTGGATCTGGCCAGCAGGTGGCTTCCACCTCCATTTTTCTTTCACAAAGAAAATGAGCACATGAGGCCAAGGATAAGAAGATCTTGGAATGTTTTGTTTACTAAGACACTAATTATGTTTGTGAAACTTAGATGTACTACTAGAGCAGTCCCATCTGCTGTTGACCCGAAAAGAACATCGAGTTCATTGAGGTATCTCCTTCCCTCCTAAGTGTAGGTTGAAGTGTCCACACTGCAGACGGGGGGGGGGGGGGGGGGGGGGGGGGGTGTCCCTCCCAGAGAGTAGGGTGTCCACCCTCCACCCCCACCCACCCCGTAGAGTCTGTCCAGAACTTTTCCCACTCCCTGTCTATCATACCCTGTCCATGACACTGGACACAGCCGCCAAGACCCCGCTCTGGAGCCCCATTCTCTCTTCCACCTCCCACCAGTCCTGTAAAGCCCTTCAACAGCCGACCGTTGCCAACACGCTACTGCCACCTGCTATTTCGTCTTCGTATTCAAGACCCGGAGTATATATGTTTTTACACTCTTCTTTTACACCTAACAGGTTTTTCAGGCAAAATTAGAATCATTCTATACATAGGTTCATGGGCTGGGTTTTGAGGAAGAGGATGGTATTTTTTTGCTCTTTGAATGAACGTCTTTGTAGAGAAGTTTGACAATGGAGGTACGATGGTGCCACCTCGTGACAGTGGACTGAACTGCAGCATGAACATCGCTGAGCCAGAAGGTGGGAGGGAAAGGCCTAAACCCAGAGAGCTTTCTGGAAGTCTGGGTGGAAAAGGGACACACTCCGGGTACAGGGATACTGAGGTATCTAGACAGAAAGTGCAGTCTCTTTCTACGCTGAGCAGAGCTGAGTAGAGTAAAGCTCTATGTGATTTCAACAGAAAGACCATTTTTATTTTTATGTTTTAACAGAAAGATTTTTTTTTAATTTTTAAAGACCTCTGGATAAAGAGGTATACACCTATATAAGCAAAACTGGATCCCTGTCATTTATGATCATTGTAACCCACCTTGGCATTTATTGTGACCATATTTCCATGTCGATGAGTTTCTGTGATAACATTTTAAGTTACTTGACAATAAAATTTCACTTTTTTTTTTTTTTTTGTGGTACACGGGCCTCTCACTGTTGTGGCCTCTCCCGTTGCGGAGCACAGGCTCTGGACGCGCAGGCTCAGCGGACATGGTTCACGGGCTCAGCCGCTCCGCGGCATGTGGGATCTTCCCAGACTGGGGCACGAACCCGTGTCCCCTGCATTGGCAGGTGGACTCTCAACCACTGCGCCACCAGGGAAGCCCTCACTAATTTTTCTATACTGACCTGTTGTTGCATTATATGAATGCTCCAGAATTCACTTTTCCAGTACTAGTGATGTAAATATAGTTCCTTTACCACGTTTTCTATTACAAACTATAGTGTGCTTAACATTCTTGTTCATATACATGCAGATATCTTAGTAAGCATTTTTATAAGTTCTGGGAGTGTTCTTTCAAAACAATAAAAAAACTATTTTATTTGAACAAACTCTTACTATTTTATATTTCTAACAATACTATATGAAAATTCCTGTTTCTGCACACTTTAGAAATAATGTGAATCGCTGCTAATCTGATAGGCAACAAATCCTCTCTCCTTGTCGTCACTATAACTCGTTTTTGCTGCCTGACTAGAATTCCATCCTATGGATGAGACATAATGGAGTCTCACAACCTCGTGTCATTTGGAATTCAGCGTTCCTTATATTCCCCATTGTCAAGGCTGTGTGGATGGCATTTAACTGCGCTGAAGGGCACAGTTCAGGATTCATGTGGCTATTTGCACATGAGCGGAATGTGTCCTCTTTGAGCACACATTGCGCTCTCTTGTGAGAGTCCTAGGATTCAAAACGCAGCCTGGTCGATGTATGAATATATATGGTGTGAGTGTGTCAGTGTATGGGTGCATGTGTGTGTGTGCGCACTGACAACCACATTTCCTTCTGTTTCTTTCAACCCCTTCATGGCCTTGCTTCTCATTCGCTCTCCCTTCCTAAATCCAGGCCCAGGAATGAAGGTAGGGAATTATCAGGATGGCAATCCTTATAACCAACTCCTATCACCATCCTTAACTACGTCCGTCCTGAACGTAACTTCCTTGTTATGGTGGTACAAAAGAAGACCAGGCCAACATCATATTTTATTTTTAATTTTTTAATTTTAAACAGCTTTCTTTGGGTAAAGTTTACAGGCAATAACGTTCACACGCTTTAAGGGTACAGTGTGATGATTTGTAGTAAATGCATGCAACCGTCACCATAACTGAATTTTAGGCATTTCTGTAGTTCCCAACACTTCCATAATGTTTGAAAACACAGAAGCCCCGTACCCATACTTAGTACCGGGCAAGCACTGATTTGCTGTCTGTCTCTATGGATTTGCCTATTTTGAACATTCCCTATAAATTGAGTCACATAGTATTTGGTCTTTTATGTTTGACTTTGCTCACTTAGCATAATGGTATCAAGGATCGTATATGTTGTACATGTATCAGTGCTTCATTCATTTCATGGCTGAATAATAGTTTGTTGTATGACTATGCCAAATTTTACTTGTGCATTTCTCAATTGATAGGCATGTGACTTGTTTCCACTTTTCGGGTGTTATGAGTAATGTTACTATGACTATTTTTCTCCGAGTTTTTATGTAGACGTGTTTTTATTTCTCTTGAGTATGTAACTAGAACTGGAACTGCTGGGCCATACAGCCCCTCAACACGTGAGACAACATTACAATTTCAGATGATTTCATTCCATAATTGGAAATACCTTGAGAAAAAAAAAAAAGAGACAGGTGAGACAGAGTCTAGTGAGGTGACCCTAATAAACATTGTTATCCTGCTGTAGACCTATTTGTAAAATCCCTTTCAATGATGCAAAAGTATGAGACATGTGGGGGACAATTTCAACTTCATTTGAAAGCCTACTGTCTATAGCACACACTTCCCCATTACCTGACTTGGTCTCCATGGAAGGTGCTTTACAATTCTAGATTTCAGGTAACTGACAGTATCAGTTTGCAATGTAATCCTTGTCTGTAGACAAGCAACTTAATTGTATCCTGGCTAGGGAAACCTCTGTCTCCATTTGGCCATGCATTTCAACACTCATGATGTATAAATGTGACAAAAAGGTGGTTGTTGACTTTGGCAAGATAAATTTCAGTGGAGGAGTGGAGGGACGTCCCCATTAGATGAGAGATGAAGACTGAGTTGGAGGGGAGGTCGGGGGATGTGAACTGAGTATCAAGAATTCATTGTAGATCTTTAGTTGCAGAGTGCAGAATATATATGTAAAGAGGTCAGTAACCAGAGATGTGGACAGAGGCCCACAGCATTAAATGATGTTCTATAATCACCATTTATAAGATACTTGAGCAGCTTGAAATCTTAAGGAGAAGGATCTATCTCTTCTTAGATTTAACATCTGAATTGACCACACCAGCCTTCCCACACTTTATTTCCTTGTTTCCATTCTGGAGAAACCTAAAACTTACTGAAGGGATAGTGTAGAGTTTCTTCTTAATGTCTGTTAAACGTATGAATGGATGAATAGGTGAATGCACGACGTGTCAAAGATGTGCTAAGAATTTAAGGATTTTTATCCCTGAGTGCAGAGCTCCTCATGCAGATGACTGAGCCCATGGTGGTGGGTGGCTGAGAGGATGCAGCTTCTCAAGACTCTGCAACTGACAGCTGCAAGATGGGAGCCCTCAACTTCAGTGTTCAGAGGCACATTTAGGCAGACTGCCACACCTTATGTCCTGGAGGGATCCATCCCTGACCTGAGCAGGTGAGTTCACAGACAGGCTTGCCTTCCATCTGGGGGAACGAGACTACTGTCTGCTCAGAAGCTTGCTGTGGTCCAACTCTTGTGCCATTTCGAAAGACTCAAGAACGAGCAGATCCAGCTCCTCTCTAAACTTGAACTCAACATATATCACAAAGAGATATTCTCAATCTCTTTCTAGGGATACACATTGTCCTTAGGAGGTCCCAGAGGACACACACACACACACACACACACACACACACACACCCTGGAGCCTTCATGCAGGCAGTAGCCCTAGGAGAACTTGCTGGCTTATAAGGCCGTCACTCATGGTTTGTTAGGTTGCCGATGTCACTGGACCTTTTTGCGTTAATAACTAATGCAAATGATGATTAGCAGAAGAGTCTGCATACTAGGGATACTTTTAAATAACCTTACTATCCAATTAAATCTGATGACAATAAGAGAATTTCTATGTTCATGTTTTTCAAGTGTAACAATAAACTACTGAGAATTTCCAGTGTGGGGGTGCATATGGGGAATCCTACAAAGTCTGATATTGCTGGTGGGGATTTCACTTAGTACAACTTTTTCACAGGTTGATTTATCAATATGCATTAATGAATCCAGGAACTTTTGACCTTCATGCATTTGGAGCCTGTTCCTTCAATTATTCATCCTCAGCATAACACCTGTCCCTCTATTATACTGTGCATATTCCTTATGTTGTCTGGGAATTCACTTTCAAACACTAATGACCTAACCACATTCCCTTGTCTCTACAGAACAGGAAATTGAAGTACAGTGATGTTCACCGACTTGAATAAATACAAGCAGGACTATCAGCCTGGCATCGGAAGTGAAGATAGATTTCAGAAGTGACCCAGGTCAGCAGGAAAGCAAGACTTATTTGAATACGGTGCCATGTGCAGCTGAGCATCATGCAGTCTGCACTTGGACATACAGGGTGTCAGTCTCTGCTTTTCCTCTTAAGAGAAGGATGACCCCCAGCCAAGTTGCTTAACCTCTGTACATTACTGTTTCTCCAGCTACAACATGATGTAAAGATATGTTATTCTCTACCTTCCAGGAATGTTGTGGAAAATGCATGAGATAGAAAAAATGCATGCATTCACAATAGATAAGTCCCTATGATTTTCTGGGCCAGAGGTCCTGCCCTAATATATAACTTTTCCCTTCCAACCACCCTAAGACTATTCACAAATGGCCGTTCAAGTACAAAGTAATGCAAGGACTTATGCCTACTGAATTCATTCAACACAGAGTATGATAATATCTGAAGTGTAGATTGGAAAGTAATTACGTAGAAATAATAGCTTCTTCCATCCCATCTAAGGTCTCAAAAGTGCTTTCCCAGATGGTATCTCATTAGCCTCTACATCTGAGAGGTTTTATCCAAAAAAATGGCCAGCATAGGGGAAACGATTTACCCAAGAACCTATGATGTGCCTGGCCCCCAGTGATTTACTGTAGTGTTCTTCTGCAAAGCCTATTCTTGCTGGGTTACAGTACATGTTATTCTTTTTTTATTATTATTATTGAAGTATAGTTGATTTACAATGTTGTGTCAATTTCTGCTGTACAGCAAAGTGATTCAGTTACACATATATATTCCTTTTGACATTCTTTTCCATTATGGTTTATTACAGGATATTGAATATAGTTTCCTGTGCTATAGAGTAGGACCTTGTCGTTTATCCCTTCTATGTATAAATAGTTTGCATCGGATAATTCCAAACTCCCAATTCGTCCCTTCCCCACCCCCTCTCCCCCTTGGCAACCACAAGTGTGTTCCCTGTCTGTGAGTCTGTTTCTGTTTGATAGGTAAGTTCATTTGAGTACACATGTTATTCTTAAGAAATTAACATAATTATTAAAAGTGGAATGGGAAAAGATATGAAATAATGTGAAATGGACCAATGGTTTTCTTTCACACACCCAATGGAAATGCTGGAGTCAGTTTTCCTTTCTCCTAAATTATCTGAGAAATGACTCCAGCACAGAGAAATGACACTGAAGTGAATACGTAATGAAAACTTATACGTTTCCTTTCCATTTAATATTTCCACATTATTGTCTTATAATCATGCTGTTTGGATTGTATCAAGGGAATCTCCTTTAAAGGAAGGTCAGGTATGAGATAAGACTATTCATCCCTATTCAGCACTATATGTATCATCTGCCCGATTGACCTTTTGCTCCTCACAGTAATTGTCTAATATGGATAGAATTGTTCCCATTTTACAAGTGAGGAAAGGCAAATTCAGAGATACTGTGACACAGCTTTTATAAAATTTCCCATCTGCTTTTCACATCCCTTTTTTGCAGCCTCTAATGATCATTGCCTAGAGCTACATTTCATAAAAGGTTGCAAAAGCATGACGTACAAATTCTTTAATTGCTTCTGCATGTATTGGCAGAAATTCTTTTATAAAAGAATTCTTCCCTCAACAACTATGCGTAGGTATAACAAGCATAGGAAAGGCAAGGTGTATATACAGTTCACTGGCAATATTTGCACTTTCAAAAATCAGGTGTTTCCCTAGGATTCTCAAAGGTGAGCAGTGAGTTGGTTTTGTTGGCTTTTTTTTTAGAGTGTCATAGATGTTTCTATATTTGACGTGTTTTAGTGCATGATAGTCATTAATGTTTTTGATGTTCAAATTGTTCTATCTTTGGCCAATGGGAGGCCCTGAGGTTATGAGTCTTTTTGATATAATTTCTGGTATGAGAGTTCCGTCCAGACTCACCTGGTACAATCCTTACCTAGACCAAAAATCAGGCATTTCTCCAAGGAAGCCTGGTTCCTTTTAGTGGGAAATTCAGTCTAGGGACTACAGTTGCTGATTACTACTGTGTTGGTCATTGTTTCTTGCCCTTTCAGTGCATAGAGCCAGTAATATAGGTTTCATATTTAAGAGAATCTACGTCATTGGCTTGCATCCTGGGCTGCTCTTCTGTCCCCTTATAGGTACGCATTTTTATCATCTTTTGTATTAACTGTACAGTTCTTAAAATATAAGGAAATATAACATACATTTGTTTTCTCCCCGTTTCATACGTAAAAGTTGTCATATTCTACACCAGTGCTCTCCAACAGAAACTTCTGTGGAGATGGGAATGTTCTGTATCTGTGCTGTTCAACACAGCAGTCATGAAGTACCTGAGTCTTATTCAGGAATTGAACCTTTAGCACCTAAAATGTGGTAACTCTGACTGAGTAACTGATTTTTTAATTTCATGTAATTTGAGTTTAATTTACTGTAAATAGCTACTTGAGGCTAGTGGCCGCCATATTGGACAGCAGCAGCTCCACACACTTTTCTGCACCTGGCTTTTATCACTGAACAATATATCCTGGAGATGACTCCACAACAGTACAGAGAAGGAGTCTTCATTGCTTTTTACAGCTGCACAGTCCTCTCAGATGTAGATGGACCACAGTTTATTCAACCAGCCCCTTATTGGTGGATATGTCTTGTTTCTGGCCTTCTGCTGTATGAATTGTTCTGGCAGGAATGGCTTTGTGTTTATGTCTTTTTACATTGTTAGTTTGGGATAGATTCTTAGGAGAGACATTGCTGGTTCCAAGGGTAAGTACCCTGGTAATTTCATAACACCGTATCAAATCCCCTGGCTAGGAGTTATACCATGTTACATTGCCACCAGCAATGTACGTGATTGCCTATTTCTTCACTGACTATGTAAATGATGAGAAGAGGCATCTCGGCTTTTTGGTTTGTTTGTTTTTTTCTTTGCATCTCTTAATCCAGAGTTAGGTTTCACACTTTTTAACATGTTTAAGGAACACTTTTTGAGGAAATCCTTTTTGTATCTAGTGCCCTTTCTCCTTCAGAATGTTCTAATTTGCCCTTGCTTTTTCATAATCTTTCTACTACAAGGTAGATAACCTTTGTCATTGATGTAAGTTGTATGTTTCCCAATTTGTAATTTTTCAGTTTAATTTGCTGATGGGATGCTTTCTGCCTTACAATTTTTAATGAAATCAGGTGTACTATGGTTTTCCCTTATTGCTTCTGGATTTGAAGCCATATTTAGAAAACTTTTCTTCACCACTAACTTTTAGAGGAATTTATTGTGGGTATATGTTTGTGGACAGGAGAGAGAGAAAGGGATCATATTTAAGCGTCAGGTGTAAGAGGAACCCAGAAAAGAAGTGACCGTCATGTGAGAAATATGTGAAAACCATTTCACTAAGTCAAGAGAATTAGGCATTTGGACCAGAGTCTTGGTCCTGTGTTTGTCTTGATAGCTCGGTCTCTACTCTTTTCTGTCTCTTGTGGGTATGGATCCAGGCTCCCCCTGACTGGCAGAGAAGGTCTTCATGAAGCAGGAACTCCATGTCACCTCAAATGGACCTGTCAGATGACTAAATGGATAGAACCACCCTCTTAGGGATAAAACATACAAAACCAGTTCCGAAATGTACCACTCTGACAGAGCAAAGGTCTAAGAGAAAGTAAAACCTCCAGCTGGAGCCTGTGAGGAGAAGCAAAACCGAAAGCAACACTGTTCACCTCATCCTTGACTCTCTGAGTGGTGTCCCGTCAGGGAAGGTAACAGCCTACTCGTCCTATGCAAAAGGACGGGGGTTTGATTTAGAAGGTGCCACAGCTTCCCAAGTTATAGCCTCTCCCACTAAGCTACATCATTTCCTGTTTCCATGCTGGTTTCCAGGACCCAGGGTAAAGCTTGGACTAATTGTGCTTAGAATGGAGCCTGAGGTCATGGGGCTCCATGCGGTGGGCACTAACATCCATCTGGTTTCCTGGGGGCTTTTCCAGTTATGCAGGTCTGGAGATGAAGAGAGGGAGGTTGGGATGCAGATAAGGAATTGGACTGACAGTTCCTGCCACATGGTAAACACACAGTACACATTAATAAATGAATGAGAAGCAGGGTAGAAACTACACATACGCCCTTTTAGTCTTTCTATACACATCTGAATGTTTCAAAGTAAGTTAAAATCACACTGTACTTGTTTTTCTCCAATAGAGTTTGAGGAAACTTTTCAATTCTGTTTTTAAAATATACATTTTCCATTGAGGGGAAAAAGAAAAATGTGTAGAAAATGGAGAGCGATGCCACCTGGTGACCAGAGTCAGAACTGCAGGTGTAAAAGTCTGACCTGGGGCCTTGGCAAAGGATGGGGGATGGAAAGGACTGTGGTGTTGGTGGGGAGGGGAATGAATTTCATCCTAAAGGCAAGATTTCTAGACTTCACACTGGCAGCGATCCTTCTGTATTCATGCCCATGCTGGGATCTTCAAGCCCTGGGACTGGAAATCTGGCCCCTAAGTGAACTGAGTAGAAAGCTGCATGAGTTAGTGTATGAATAATTGGTGTAAAGAAATTTGAGGCAAAGGGATGTATACAAATACACACACATACAAAGAACTGTCAAATCAATTCTTTTGATCTGCTTCTGAAGCCATGAATATATGAATAGCGTATTAGTAATCAGTTTGCAATCTTTTGTATTTTCAACATTTTACTCGATGTTTCCATTCTGGAAACAGCATAGAAATGCAGTTATAAAATAAAAACATCTTCTATCTTCAACAATCCACACTCAGTGATTTATTACCAAAGAAATCTGTTTAGTGTCTAAGTCAATAAATGTATTTCTGCACTATTATTTTATGACTTGGCTGCTGATATACCTGTTTAACAAAACTTTATCTGAGTACTTTGTTAGGGCACCAATGAATACTTCTCTTTGTTTAACACGTATGGAAAAATATAGACATGCGTTTTAAGAAACCAAAATTACATTGCCACACCCATCTGTCCCTACCTTTTGCCCACCATAATACAAAGAGAGTTTCTCTTCACTTATAGGTGCCTACTTTCCAGATTTTTCTCTGTATGTAATGCACTAACATATTTAATCACCCTCATACACCCATGTTCATATATATTCTTTTGCAGAAAAAGGGTCATCATATTTTACTTTGTACATCATGACAACCCTGTTCGCTTAATATGATTCATTTCCTATTAATTTATTTAGTTTGGTTTGTTTCCAAGTGGTTTTTCTGTGCATCCGCTCTTGATATCATTGACCTAACTCTACTGTTTAAGAATATTTTGTACATTGAAGAGATAAACCTACGTCTGAATACAATATCCCCCAGATTTTCACACACCTTTTGTGACTTTTGAAATGCAGAGGATATCTAATCCTTTTTAATGAGCTTTAGTGTTTTTATTTCACTTCACGTTGTTTTAGAGAGAACAAGTGAATAATAATGCCTTCTGAGATGTCGAATGTCAGTTCATAGGATAAAATGTAACTCCAGATTACTTTGTGTAACTCCAGATTATGAATCCTGGAGCAGCAATTGGTAAGGTTGTTTCTAGGTCACGTTACTTAACTTTTAAGTTCTGTTCCCTGAAATGAATTCAGCAAGGTAGCAGGGTAAAAGATTAATATACAGAAATCTGTTGCATTTCATTACACTAATAATGAAATATCAGAAAGGAAACAAATAATACCATTTAAAATCCCATCAAAAAATGAAATACCTAAGAATAAACTTAACCAAGAGGTGAAAGACCTATATGATGAAAACTATAGAACGTTGATAAAAGAAATGGAAGGTGATTCAAAGATATGGAAAGGTGTCCCATGCTCTTAGACTGGAAGACTTAATATTGTTAAAATGGCCATACTACCTAAAGCAATCGACAGACTTAATGTAATCCCTATCAAAATACCTGTTACATTTTTCACAGAACTAGAAATAATAATCCAAAAATTTATATGGCACCACAAAAGACCCAGAATTGCCAAAGCAATCCTGAGGAAAAGAACAGAGCTGGAGGCATAACCTTCCCAGACTTCAGGTTATACTACAAAACTACAGTAATCAAAACAGCATGGTACTGGCACAAAAACAGACATATAGATCAATGGATAGAATAGATAGCCTAGGAATAAACCCACCCACCTACGGTCAAGTAATCTTCAATAAAGGAGGGAAGAATATACAATGGAGAAAAGACTGTCTCTCCAACAAGTGATGCTGGGAAAGCCAGACAGCTCCATGTAAATCAATGAAATCAGAACACTCCTTCACACCATATACAAAAATAAACTTGAAATGATTTAAAGACCTAAATATAAGACGTGACACCATAAAACTCCTAGAAGAGAACATAGGTGAACCAATCTCTGACATAAATCGTAGCAATATTTTCTCAGATCAGGGTCCCAAGGCAAAATAAATTAAAGCAAAAATAAACAAATGGGACCTAATTAAACTTAAAATCTTTTGCACAGCCAAGGAAGCCATCAACAAAATGAAAAGACAACTTATGGAATGGGAGAAAAATGTTTGCAGGTGATGTGACTGACAAGGGGTTAATATCCAAAAATATACAACTCCATATCAAAATATAAACAACTCAAGCAAAAAATGGGCAGAAGATCTAAATAGATATTTTTCCAAAGGAGACATAAAGACGGCCAACAGGCACATGAAAAGATGCTCAACATCACTAATTACTAGGGAAATGCAAATCAAAACCTCACATGAGTCAGAATGGTTATCATCGAAAAGTCTGCAAATAATAAATGCTGGAGAGGGTGCAGAGAAAAGGGAACCTCCTACACTGTTGGTTCGAATGTAAATTGGTGCAGCCACTTGGAGAGCAGTATGGAGGTTTCTTAAATAGCTAAACACAGAGCTGCCATAGGATCCAGCAATCCCACTCCTGGGTATATATCCAGAAAGAAATGAAAACTCATACACACACACACACACACACACACACACACACACACACACTGGACTATTACGCAGCCATTTGCAACAACATAGTTGGACTTAGAGAATATTATACTTACTGAAGTAAGTCAGACAGAGAAAGACAAATATTATATGATATCACTTATATGTGGAATCTAAAAAAATAATACAAATGAATCTATATACAAAACAGAAACAGTCTCACAGATATAGAAAACAAACTTATGGTTACCAAAGGGGAGAAGGAGGTGGGAGGGACAAATTAGGAGTATGAGACTGACAGATACAAGCTACTATACATAAAATAGATAAGTAACAAGGAGTTATGGTAATAAAGTATGGGGAATTGTATTCAGTATCTTTTAATAACATATAATGGGAAACAATCTGATATCCGAATCACTTTGCTGTGCACCTGAAACTAACACAATATTGTAAATCAACTGTACTTCAATTTTAAAAAATACACACAAAAAATTCTGATTCTGATCATTTATAAGTACCTATTGGTCTTGAAAAGAGTTTAGGATTAAATGAGATAAAATGTAAAACCCCTTTCATATAGTAGTTGTGTACATGTTAATATCCTACCATTCAGGTTCTCTTTCCAAAGGGCAACAGCTTGTGCTGCCTTCTGGGTCCAGTTCAGCACCTCAAGAATCAGCTAGTCATTGTGGCCCCCACACCCAGTCCTCTTGGCCCACGGAGTAGGATTTCATCCCTAACATCATCTTCAAGTCCAATGGGGAGCATGACACAGCCCAGATTCCACATCAGGCGAGGTTTCCACTATCAGTCTTTTAAGCCCTGGAATTCTATCATCTAAAACAGGAGGCTGCTGCTTGATCTGTGTAGAGGGCAAAGTGTAGACATGTGACCCTGGAAAATTTACACATTCCGTGAGTCTGAGGTTGGCCCTCTGTAAAATGGGACTAAGGGCGCCTACTTCTAGACTTGTAAGAAGAAAAGGAGAAAATCTCAAAGAATGTCTGGCAGGCAATAGGACTTTGAGATATATTACTCCTGGCCCACCTTGCCTCCTCTGTCCTATAAAATAGATTTGAAACAGCATCTGGAAATGTAGCAGCAAGAAGTGAACTTTGGTGCCATCTCATCATTTCCTTTTTCCTCATGCTTTCTTGTCTCCTTTTTTTCATTCTAGTTTGACCAGAGGCAATTTCTTATTGAGCCCCAGGAAGAAGGATTAGCACAGAAGAGCAAAGAACAGGAACAGGTCAGCTAGACAGAAGTCATCAAACGTATGTCCAGTTCCAGAGCCATCAACTGACCACAGGACCTGGGTTGAGTCTCTTCCCCTGTGTTGGCCTGAGTCCTAACATAGAAGTACACTCAATATAGAAACAGGGGTTAGGGGTGGGGCCTTTTCGGTCAGAAGACCAGGGTTTGATACTGGGAACCATTACTGGCTGGTTGACTTATCTTGAGCAAGTAATTTATCTAATATGTGTGCTATAATTGTTGCTATCTTTTATTACTATTGTGGGTTTATTCTTTCAGTTTTATGAGTATTATTATTTTTCTTACCACCCAGCCAAGTATGAATGGTAGGAGTGGTGATTAGCACAAAGTTAGGGACGAACCCAACTGAGGCTGGAGAATATAGGAAGTGAAGACAGAGAATGGAGGTGAAGTAAGCAGACAAGCCCTGGGCTCTCTCTGGGTGCCAGGCCCTGTGCCCAACCTTTCATGACCCAGGGAAGGTTCTTACCCAACAGAACTCCTGGTTCTCAGCTGCAAACAGTGGCGACCTGGGGGCTGCCAGGGAGGTGCCCAGATGAAGGACTATACCCTTATTAGCTCCCTCCCCACTGAAGACCACCAGAGCTGCCTCTCCTTTGCCATCTCCCTGCTCTTGGCTTCTGGGTATCGGAAAAGGTACCCCGTGGAAACTTCCACACCTGACCCTTGAAGGGCTTTTTCCTCATACAAAAGATACTCTACCTTCCTCAGTCCTCAAAGGTTGTCCTGCACAACTTACATTCCCACCAACAGTGCAAGAGGGTTATGACACAGCAATCCCACTACTGGGCATATACCCTGAGAAAACCATAATTCAAAAAGAGTCAGGTAGCACAATGTTCATTGCAACACTATTTACAATAGCCAGGACATGGAAGCAACCTACGTGGCCACTGACAAATGAATGGATAAAGAAGATGTGACACATATATACAATGCAATATTTACTCAGCCATAAAAAGAAATGAAATTGAGTTATTTGTAGTGAGGTGGATGGACCTAGAGTCTCTCATACAGAGTGAAGTAAGTCAGAAAGAGAAAAACAAATACCGTATGCTAACACATGTATATGGAATCTAAAAACCAAAAGCGGTTCTGAAGAAACTAGGGGCAGGACAGGAATAAAGACGCAGATGTAGAGAATGGACTTGAGGACATGGGGAAGGGAAGGGTAAGCTGGGACGAAATGCGAGAGTGGCATGGACTTATATACACTACCAAATGTAAAACAGACAGCTAGTGGGAAGCAGCTGCATAGCACAGGGAGATCAGCTCGGTGCTTGGTGACCACCTAGAGGGGTGGGTTGGGGAGGGTGGGAGGGAGACGCAAGAGGGAGGCGATATAGGGATATATATATATATACACACACACACACATATACTGGATTCACTTTGTTATACAGAAGAAACTAACACAATGTTGTAAAGCAATTATACTCCAATAAAGATGTTAAAAAAAAGTTGTCCTGCACACTAAGGAAGGGGGACTCTGAGGTAAAGAAGGAAGTGCCTGCCTCTCAGAGGTATGTCATCTCCACGTTTTTACCTGACATATTGTACTTTTATCACTAATGACTTTATACATTTCCTATACACAGCCCGTCGATACACACACACAAACACACACACACACGGAGATATGCTGTCAATTCCATTTGGTTCTACTTTACCTCCCCCATGAAATTGAGCACAATGAATGCTTTTCCAAGTTAATGAATGCATGTGCACATGTATGTGCACTATCATATTCTTCAATAGGGGTTTTGAGGGAGTACCCCTTGGGCCTGTTATATCAGGGGAGAACAAAAGGACCATTTCTCCAGGCCTAGAAGCCCACTGTCTAAAAGGGAGGCTGCTCCACTGTCCTCTAGAGAGGGCGAGGGATGGAACCTCATCCCCAAACTCCCACTTACCTGGATAGGTGATAGAAGCTATATGAGGAGGAGTTTGTCATCTGTGAAATGGGACTCATCTTTAACACAGAGCTGTCCTGACGGGTGAATGAGAAAACCTGGGGCTAAGGCAGGCATTATGGAAAGGTGTTTCTCATTGTTTCTCCTAATGAGAATATAGATATCTTTATGAAGGAAGCAAATCTCTCTCTGGTATGCCTTGAGTTCAAAGTTTTAACGACAGAAGGATCTCTAGCTTCTTGGGAGACTCAGAAGCTCCTAAGAGCTGCCCAACATCGTGCCTCTGAGCAGACCCTAACCCAGTTCCCCACGCTGGGAAGACAGGCTTGCCTTTGACTCACCTGGTGAGCTCAGTGAGAGATGGCACCAGGGCAGCAAGCCGTAGTGTGTGCCTAACTGCTGCTCCTGGACTGCTGCGCATGTTAATACGTTTATAGGAAAATTCTAGACCTGTCTCCCATTCAACAGTGCAGGGGTCCTCAGATCATGCGTCATCCAGCCACGTCACACCACAGTTTCAACCATGTGCTGCCTCCCTGTGAGACAAAAACCTAAAAAGTACTACCATTTCATTGAAATACAATTGTCCCTTCTTCCATTCACTAATAAATAAATATATATTGGGCTTAAAATTTATACTATTCCATTTGAGGTGTCTCATTAGCTCTGTAGTAGAAATAAGATAAGAAGGAAAATTAATATATGGGCAAATTTAAGAGTTACAAATGAGCTGAGATGGCTCCTTCACATTAGCTGTTAACTTGCTCAAGTTTCAAGGCACTAAAGATTAAATAATCCCTCCTTGGACCCCTCTTCCCCATTCAGCCACAAGCCTCTCTTTCTCATTGTCTCAGTCTCTCTATTTCCTTCTCTCTCTCTCTCTCTCATGATGAGATCTCATTTTCTGTAGATAAATATAGAAATATATAAACATGCTTAATAAATATGTAAACACCTACATAAGCAAACTTACAGGAAGATATGATGAAGGTGAAAACATTCAACGGTTACCTCTGGGAGGTATGTTTTGGGGTAATGATTTTTTTCCCCTCCACATGTACTGTGACATATACAGTGGAATGAACCTCATGCACACTCCTGAACACCCAACTGCCTGTTAATACAGAAGCAGCAGCCATGAAATTAATAAAAATAATACAAGGCTGCTCAAAATAACTAGGTAGCTTTATATGTACCACGGATGAAATGTTCAGATTAAAAATGACTGAAATAAACAAGGAAAACAAATTACCTTCAAGTTCCCATTAATCACTCCTCTACTCCTCCCAGCTCCCTCCTATCCCCATGCAACCCCAGCACTCACTTCTGAGACCACTAGAGGTTCATCTCAGATGGGGTGGAGGATGCCTGCATGATGTCCTGCTGCTGCTGGGAGAGGGGGTGCATGGAGCTGGAGGTGGGTGTAGGCAGTGGGATGGAGAACAAACTCTGGGTCTTGCTGGGGTCGGCATCCCTCACAAACAGCTCGTCATTCACGATGCACAGACTGAAGGAAAAATGGGCCCTCAGACAACTGGTGGATGGACACCCACACCCCCAATACTGACTCTGCTCCCACTGGCACTCAGCAACCAGATTCCTTCCACGTCCCTCCTGTGTCTGTCTCCCAGGTTCCTTGACTGGTACCTCTGCCCCTCCCCACAGAGCCTACCTTTGGAGAGACTGTCTACCACCTTCACTCAATTTATAGGTTTATCCCCAACTCACGGGCAATTTCGCATTTACCCTTTACCACAGCCCAAGGGCTGGACGCTCTGATGCCCATTCTCAGAAGAAGACACTGAGTCACACAGAGGTCATGGGAATTGACCAAGGTCACACAGCGAGTGAGTGTTGTTTCAAGGAGAGAACCCATAGGCCGATTCCAGGCCCATACTCTTCTTAACCACTAGGCTACACTGCTCCTGGGATCTCCCTGCTGGCTTTCCACAATACTGAGTAAACCTAAGGTCTTTGCCACCACATTCCCTCGCCCCTGAGCCCAGGTGGGGATGGGCATTCCCGCCCACAACAGGGCTCTCACCTGCAGGAGCCAGCAAGGGTAGCGATGAAGGTCCGGGTGAAGGCACACACACAGCCCTGAGAACTTCCTTCCACTTCAACAGCAAACAAACAACAGTACCCCTTAGAGCCACACGTGCTGTACATGCTCACATGGCGGTCCCCAGTCAGGGTGTGACTGGACACTCATGCTGAGAGGGCAATTGTTCACGGGGGCCAGGGTGTCGGGAATGGGGAGGGCAACTATAGGAGCAGTCTGCACCCAGTGACAGGGCCCCTGACGACCACTACACAAGTTCATGGGATGCATTTTTCACAGCCGCCCAAGAGGTGGATACTACTACCCCATTTTGCAAATGAGGAAACTGAGACCTTAAGTAACAGCCCAAGTTCTCAGAGTAAGTATCTGGGTTGAGAGCCACCAAACGCCACAGCCTGTGTCCCCAACGCCCAGGGTGTGAAGGGCAGACAGGCATGGACACAGCTCAGACCTGGATTGTCTGTGGGAAGCCTGAGGGCAGGAGAACACAGTGGGGAAGGGGAGGGGTGAGGAGGGGAGGGCAGGTGGGGAGGGGAGGGGTGGAAGGCAGGGAAGGGAAGGGAAGGGACAGGAGGGGGAGGGGAAGGGAAGAGAAGAGAAGGGGAAGGGAAGGGAAGGGGTCAGGGAAGCTAGGTGGTTCTGGGAGTGAGCCTGGCCAGGGGGAGGCAGCAGTGGGGCATCTGCGCTGGGGGTCTACACACACTCACCTGCCTTGAACACCCCGCAGATGGAGAAGCAGAGCATCGTTTCCTGAAAGGGAAGAGCCCAGGCGCCCAGTCACCACCTCCACCGCCCACCCACCTGCAGCTTCCTGGGCCCGCCCGAGGGAGAAAGCAGGTGCTCACTGTTTGGAACGTGTCCACCACTAAGGAGCTGAAGTCATGCTGAGTATTGGGCAACACACAGAGAGTGTGCACAATGACACGTTTTGTGGGCTTCAGCAGCTGGACCCGCAGGTCTGTGAGGGGAGGGGAAGCGAGCGAAGGTCAGGGGCTGCCACGCCCTGGGCCCTATGATTGACCCCTTCACCGCCCTTTCCCACCCAGTCTTCCCATCACACACTCACAGGGGTCCTTGAGCTTCTTCATATTCCTGCTGTCCTTGAAATACTCGCACAAGCTGCTTCTAGGAGACAAAGAGCAACAGTGGGTGGTGGGTGTTTGCAGGAGCTGCCTGTGTCTGCTGGGGAGCCACACAGCCCAGGAGCACAGCCTGTGCTGTGATACTCATGGGGCTGGGTCCTCGGGGTGGAAGGGAATCGTCAGGGAGAAGCAGGCCTCCTCGTGATAAGCACCTGCGAGAACCTGTCTGTCTCCATAGTCATGGATCAAGTAGTACCTAAGGAGGAGCAATGAAGACAGTCTATCTCTGTGGTCTGGACCTCAAATGAGACTTGAAAACTCCCCTGAGCAGACCTGTGCTTAGGTGGCCTCACCTGTCCTAGACCTGCCCCCCTTGCTCAGCTTCCCAGAGATACTTACTGCTTCAGGAATTGCAGGACTAGACTCTTCAGCTCATCAGATCCAAAGTAGCTTCCCTGGAATCAAATGGCACTTGAGACTATGCAGTAGATAAAGCCTCCCTGCAACACCCCAAATGTTGTTTGATCCTCTTCCTCACCTTGCAGGGCTTTACTATGTAGGGAGTGTCAACGTCAACGGTCACTGGTGATAGTAACTCCTGGCCATCCTGGAGAAGGGAAGAGGAAGTCAGGAGTGGAGACCAGGGGAGTGGCCCTGGATGATCCGGGAAAAGGATGGGCCCAGGAGGGTGAGGGTCAGAGGTCAGGTGTGAAAGGGCCCTGGAAATTCCATGGGAAAGCTTACAGTGGATGTCTTCATCATGAGGTCCTGGAAGTCTCTAGTGTTATATTCAACTTGTGTGTGTGCGTGTGTGTATTTATGGGTATTTTTCCAGCAAGTATATCCATGTCATTTTCAGGAGTCCATGTCCCCCAAAATGGTTAAGGTTCTGATGCTAATATGTGATCTAGGCAAGACCCAAAGGGCTTGAGGGCAGGTGCAGAGGCCACCGACATTCGTAAGAGACAATGATTTACGTAGGCACTTACCAGGCGTAACAACTTCGGGAAACATTCTCTGATGGCCCTGTCCAAAACCAAAAATAGAGAAGAGGTGGTTGATGGTTCAAGGTTGCAATGCTTCCTTTGAGTTAAAACAGTAATACCATAAACAGAGATCAGTGTGTTCTGGCCAATCCAGCAGCACACTTTGCCCACCTCTGCTCCTGATTTTAGGGGTTTTCAGTCCACTTGCCTGTTGAGCACTGAGCATCTGTCATCTTACTGTCTGAAAGGCACTGTCTCCTCATCTCTCTCAGTACCTTCACTTTAATATTCCTTCCCTCCCTCCCTTCCTCTCCTTCGCCTGGGTAGCTCCCACCCAGACTACTCGGACTCCCTTCTCCAGTGCCACAGGGACCAGCATTTCAAACCCGTGCTGCAGGGCTTCCGTCTCCTCCCTCCCTTCCTCCAGGGCCCCACTGAAGGCTGTGGGGAGAAGAGGGGATGGAGTGGGAGCCCGGGGCTCTGCTACCTCACTGGGGGTCCAGCATTCTGGCAAGACCCCGACACACCCCAGGGATGGCCCAGGATGCTGGGCCAGCGAGGTGAGTGAGGTGGGGCTCAGGGAGGGAGATGGAGGGGATGAAGACAGAAAGGGAGTGAAGGAAGGAAGGGAGAGATGAGAGAGACATAGGGGCACAGAGACAGGGGAGAGAAAGACAACAAAGGGAAGGGAAAGAAGCTCTCCCGTGGTCGGGGTCCGGGAAGAAGAGAGAAGAAAGGGGAAACGGCACACTTGTTGCAGCTCTTCACCTGCCCCAGAATCGCCCAGACACACCAGGTAGGAATGGAAAATATGCACATGTTGGGCTGGGGGCCCACTGGATGCTGGCTGAAACTTTGTCACCTGTGTGAACTCAGCCAGACTTGGGCATGGGAAACCGAGCAGCCATGGGGGCAGATCTTCCCCAGAAGGAGGAAAGGGTCAGGTCCCAGCTCAGTATGGGGCTGAGGATCCGTGGCCCCCTCTGACAATCACCGTCTTCTCTCCCGATGACCCCTGCACCTCTCTGAGTTGGTTCTTTATCTGAGGAATCATACCTGTCTCAGGCTGCCCAGGGCTCCTGTGAAGGACCAGGCGGGATGATGTGACATGTGCAGGGAGGGATGGGAAGTGCCCCTGAGAGGCCTGTCCTTCTCTCTCCTCTACCACCTCTGCCCTCTGCCTTCCACTCCTGCCTCGGGAAGCCCTCTGATCACTGGCGGGGGCCCACGTCTGGCCCCTTGACTCAGGGAGCCCTGCTTCTTCCCAAGGAGGGTCCAGCTCCTGGCACTGGGCCAGAAGAATTGATGTCATGACAGCAGCCACCCATGGCCTCAGCCCTCAGCATGGCACAGGAAAGCCCCCATGGCAACCTGGCGGAGAAGGGGGGATCCCTTTGGAGGAAGGGGAAGAGGGCCCCTCTCAGAACGGGGAGGCAAACCCCATCTCAGCACGAAGAAGGAAGGCTTCTCTCAGCAAAAGGCCCTGGACTGGAGGACCCTTCTCAGTCCAGGGCGCCAGCATCTGGATCAAGGCTGGTCGCTCCTGGTCCTGGTGAGGAGGAGAAGCCCTGCTTCCTGGGGCACACTCTTGGGAGGCCTTGCTGGAATATAACTGGGCACAGAGAGCTGGAAACAGACCCCAGATCGCCTGCAGAGGTGAGCAGGTCAGGGGAAGGAAACTCCTCACCGGTGATAGGCACAGAGAGAGCAGAAGGTGGGGCCTGTGATCCTCCCAGAAGACCAGGGCTGCCACCTTTGGCAAAGGGGCACTGTCACAGATAGTCTAGGCTCCCATGGGTGAAGGTCACCAAGAAGGGTGACAGGGTGTTCACACTGACCTTACATAGGTGGACTGGTCTGGGAAGGTGTCACACAATGGGTTCCCTTGCAGCCACAGCTCTTCAAGCTTCAGCCCTTGCATCTTGCTCAACTCCCACACAGACGTCAGCTGAGAAATATGGGGCAGAAGTGGGAAAAGGAATCCCAGGGAAAGAGGGACATCTGGATCCCTGCACCCCCAGACCCCTCCCTCCCACACAGGTACCTTCACTTGCCTCCTGTCATCACTCTGATGGCCACTAACATGCCCCACCCCCCACTCTCAACCCAACTTTGACCTGGCTCCCTCTTCTCACCTCATTTTTGGAGAGGTTCAGGATCTTGACCATGGGGGCCATCTGTATAATGTCAGACAGGCCATCCAGCTGGTACAGTTTGTTGCTGCTCAAGTTCAAGGACAACAGCTTTGGGGCAAGAAGAGGTAGAGTGAAGGTTACTATCTAGGACCTTGGAGACAAATCTGCCCTCCTCCCCATCTGTTCCACCCCCTACCCTAATACCAGCACTGGGCCTACAGCCTTACCTCAGGGAAATACTTTTCGATGACCTGCAGGGTGGCAGCCATGCAGCTTCTTCGATTCAGAAATATATCAATATCATAGCCCACCAAGTCTTCAGGAAGGAGAGGGGAGGGAATAGGATGGCTGAGTGGGGTGTGGGGCCAGCACCAGCCCCTCCCCACGTTACCATCCCTAAGTCTCCCTCCAGGAAGACCCCTCTGCCCTCGCCCGCCCTAGAATTACTGCTGTCAGCCATACCTGGGTCAAGGCGGAGCCTCTGGAGGTCAAGAGCTTGCTGGGAGACATCAAATCGTTTGCTCAAGGTCAGCTGTGGAGAGAGAGATGGAGAGAGCCGCTCTGAGGCTCTTGTGGTGGCAGGGAAATCGGGGGCGAGGGGGACGGGGGACTGGAAGAAGGAGAGGTGGGTCTGAGCGCTGGCACACAACACGCCTTGAGTCTGCATTACCTTTAGCTGCTCCATTTCTTCTGGCTTCAACTTATACCACACAGTGTAGGGAATAGCAGAGTGGCTGACAAAGACAGGTATCTGCAGGAAGAGGTGGGGTAAGCACCAGGAACTGTAGTTCGGAACTGTAGTTCCAAAAAGGAAAAACAGCCCCTGGCCTGTACTCCTTCCTCAGGACGAGGTACACGTAACGCCCTCGACACACACCTTTCGGCTCTCCTCATCACAATTCTCGTAGCTGACATCCATCAGTGCAGAGGCAGTGCTAGCTTCCTGGACAAAGAACCGAGCCCCATTTTGCATAAAGTGGAACTACAGGGATTGAATGCAACAGCAATAGAATCAGAAGCCAACAGACCCTGCTGAACCAGGTCTCTCTCTCCCCTTCCCTGTGCCCACGCGTCTGGCTTCGGCATCCTCTCTTATGTCCACTGGAGTGAAGGGGACACTGCAATGTCTCTGGATTGAGTTCATTAGCCATGTCCTGTCATACTTTATCCCATAAGGAATCTAAGGATGAAAAGAAGCGATGGGAGAGAGGACAGACAACAGGGAATTTAGGCTGGAGGACGAACCTTTTCCTGTTCTTTTCTGGCCTTCTACTAAGCTTTAAAGGGCTTCTAAAAAAGGGTCCACTGGCATGATTTCTTATGGATGTGCATAATATGGATTTCCTAAATACTCTTTCTCTCCAGTCAAACTCTCTTCCAAATAATCAAGGTGTCAGAAATGATCTTCCTTTTATAAATTTCCAGGAGATCCTACCCAGTGCAGACACAGCTTGCCCCTCAGACAAGGTCTCCAGAGGCTCAACCCTCTTTTTTCTCAAGATTGCTTTGGCAATTCGGGGTCTTTGTGGTTCCATATAAATTTTTGGATTCTTGGTTCTAGTTCTGTGAAAAATGGCATGGGTATATGATAGTGATTGCATTAAATCTGTAGATTACTTTGGGAAGTATGGACATTTTAACAATATTAATTCTTCCAATCCCACAGCATGGGATATCTTTCCATTTCTTTGTTCATCTTCAGTTTCCTGCATCAGTGTTTCATAGTTTTCAGATAGGGCTTTCACCTCCCTGGTTAGGTTTACTCCTAGGTGTTTTATTTTTTTCAATGTGATTTTAAATGGAGTTTTAAAAAAATTTCTGTTGGTGATATTTCACTATTAGTATATAGAAATGCAACAGATTTCTGTATGTTAATCTTGGATCCTGAACGTTTGCTTAATTCATTCATTAGTTCTAATAGTTTTTGGGCGGAGGCTTTAAAACTTTCTATACAAAGTATCATGTCATCCGCAAAGAGTAACGGTTTTACCTTGTCCCTTCCAGTGTGGGTACCTTTTATTTCTTTTTTCGTCTGATTGCTGTGGTTAAGACTTCCAGTACTATGTTAAATATAAGTGGTGAGAGTGGGCATCCTTACCTTGTTCCTGAATTTAGTGGAAAGTCTTTCAGCTTTTCACCATTCACTATGATGTTGGCTGTGGGTTTGTCATAAATGCCCTTGTCGTGTTGGGACATGTTCCCTCTATACACACTTTGTTGAGAGTTGTTGTCATGAATGGATGTTCAATTGTGTCAAAAGATTTTCCTGCGTCTATTGAGATAATCATGTGATTTTTATCTTTCATTTTGTTGATGTGGTGTCTCACACTGATTGATTTGCAAATGTTGAATCATCCTTGTGACCCTGGAATAAATCCTACGTGATTTATGGTGTATGGTCCTTTTGATATATTGTTCGATTTGTTTTGCTAATATTTTGTCCAGGACCTTTTCATTTGTATTAATCAAAGATATTGCCCTCTCATTTCCTTTTTCTGTAGTGTCTTTGTCTGGCTTTGGTGTCAGGGTATCGGTGGCCTTGTTGCATTCTTATTTTATGATGTCTTTGAAATGCCATGTGTTATCATTTCAACAAAGCAACAACATATACAATTCATTTAACACGTTTATCTTTCTAAGTCAGAAATGCAGTAGCAAAATGGAGGTAACAACAAGTTATTAACTATTTTTATTAATTATTAATTAAGTTTTACATTATTTTCTCTGTTTTTGAAATGCAGTTTATCACTTCAACATGTAAGCAATAAGAAAAAAATAATTGTAAAAAATTTCTTACTGAGTCTTTAAAATGTGTGTGCTATCATTTCAACAAGGAAACAATGTAAGCAACATTCATTACTTTTACATTCTTCTTTCTTACTAAGTCTTTAAACTACAATCTGTTTTCATTTCAACAATGAAAATGCAATCTGTTTTCATTTCAACAAGGAAACACTATACACAAAATACTAATTATTTTTTCCATTCTTTTCTGTTATCGTTGATATTTTCTGTGTTACCATTTCAACATATAAACAGTAGGAACAACCTATTAATTAACTTTATTTTCTCTCAATTAGTCTTTGGAATGCAATGTTTTATCACGTTGACATGTAAACATATAAACAGGTAATTATTACAACATTTTTTCACTAAGTCTTTGAAATACAATGCTATCATTCTAACAGGTAAGTATATAAAGAATTTAATTTACATTCTTTTATCTTTACTGTCTTTGATATGCAGTATGCTATCATTTCAAAATGTAAACAATACACGTAAATTATCAATTAGTTATTCTACATCCTTTGTTTCTTACTAACTCTTGGATACACAGAGTGCATTCAACACCTAGGGTACATCACATTTGAGAGTAGCCAAATTTCTAGAGTTCAGAAGCCACATATGGTTAGTGGGCACCATACTGAGCAGTGCAACTCTAGTGGAAGGGCAGAGGGAGCAAATACATAGGCAACAATGTGTACCATGAAGGAAATACACATGGTACCTTAAGAAAAAGCAGCCGCAGAATAAATCTACTTAAATGGGGAAGTAAGAGAAAACCTATCTGAGGACGTAACATTTGAGTCATAACCTGAGCCCTGAGCAGCTATCCAACAGCATAAAGAGGCCATTATCATTTGAGCAGAATACGTAAGGGGAAAGAGTGAAAAAAATACTGCGTTATGGGGGAATAAATAATTTCCCAAGTCCTCTAAGAAAGAGTAGAGAAACTGATAAATCATAGGAATGTCTACACTCTGAGTGAGATCAGGGACTTTATCTTTCTTAGCACCTGGAAAAGTACCTAAATCATAACAGATACTTGGTGAATGTGTGTGGAATAAGGAATAACTGAGCCAGGGGTCTGAGACCTGGGAAATCAGGTAGCAATATGCTGATGAAGATACCAGTAGGTAGTTGACATTTGTTTGTTTGTTTCCTTTTAGTTGCATACGGTTTCTCATAAGCCACCTGAGGTAATCAGAAACACAAGAAGTTTGCAGGTCCCTAGAGGGTAAAATTATTCAACAACTACCACCTCTAGGAAGAGTTTCAATTGATCTGACTTGTGTCAAGTGCCCATAAATGGATAAGTGAACCAATCAGTGTGGATAAGGAAATGATGTACCATGACTGGGTCAGCTTACGTCACATACCCAACACTGTGGTTAGCAACCAGAGGATGTAGAGGGCAGTGGGCAAGAGATCCAGTGGACCTTTCAAATTCCTCTATTTCCGTTTTAAAGTTCCTCTTTTATAGAGATCAGTTTACATATCCAGCGTTACTAACCCCAGTTTCCTAGAACAGTAGAACTTTACATATGTGTCTCTACAAACTTGGGCTTCAGGCAAAAAAAAAAGTGAATGCTTTCATGGCCACACATCAGTGTTGAAACACCTCCCTGTGCTGTGGAAATCACTCTGAACAACTGACCCATTTCATGTCTTTCCTCTGTGCCCCATGCAGCATCGCTTCCAACTGAGCCTGAACTTCAGCAAGTTTCTGTCGGTCCAAACGGTCATGAAAAATCCATTCCTCGTAGCAATGGACAGGGACAGGATAAATCACATGCTTCAGCTTCATCAAGGAAGTCAAGTGCTGCAGAAGGCTCTTGAGCACAGGCATTGTAATGGGATTGAAGGCAAAGCTAAGGACATGGAGCTGAGTACAGTGGCTCAGGGCTGGGATGACGGCAGAGAGAGTAGAATCAGTTATCATACAATTGTTTATCACCAGATGTTGCAGGGTGCTTGAGACCTTCTCCAGCAGAGCCTGGAAGGGCTCATAAACTTCTGAGAAGATGTGGTTGTTACTGAGACTCAATACCCTTAGGTGGGTGGCCTGAGAGCTCTGTGACAGGACAGTGACATCTCTGTGAGAAAGCTGACAGTGAGGTAGATACAGTGAATCCAACTGAGGTGGCACAACTCTACAGAGAGAAAAATGTAAGGTTATTTCAGAAGAATGAGGGCAATGAGCCCCAAATTTTAGGTACCTAAGGCTCTAGAATAAACTACTGTGTTCATGGTTTGCAATAAGTGGTTAACAATGTGGACTTTGGGATCAGACCTTATGGATTTGTGACCCTGAGAAAGTTACTTTACCACTCTGAGGTACAGGGTTTTAATCTTGAAAACGTGCACAGCAGTAATTATTATACAGAACTGCGGGAAAGATTAAGTGAAGAAATTGCATGCACTTAGTATATACGACATAATCAGTGTTGGATCTGATTCACTTATTTGGCGAGGATGGGTCTCGGAAAGCAGCCAACTGAGGGTTTCCTTTGACTAGTACCCAGATGACAAGCTCGCCATTCAGGTTGTAAGCCTGGGGGTTAATGCAGGAGCAAAATTATCTGGCAGTGTTAACTATTGGGGCCCATCCATGGGCATGTGCATTAGTCCTATAGCTTAATGTTTCTCCATCTGAATGCCTCCCCTTCCTCTCTAGAGAGCTGTAAAATCCAATAGGAGAAGGACTGAGTCTTTCACCAATATATTTACAGACATCTTTTAAGGTCTGCCCACGGTCACTGAATGAACAAATGAATGAATGAGCACAGCTTCCTTTTCTAACCTCATCTGCTGCTCAACATAAGGTACCCCTCTCTCCCCCAGCTATGTTCAAACTCCCAGCAGTGCCTATGCTGAGGCAAAGAGAGAAATGGGTTACAAGGAGCTTAGGAAGATCCAAGCATGGTCTCTTCTGTGTTAACAATGAGGTGATCAGGGAACCCAGGTTCCTCCCCACCCCCTCACCTGAGCAGTTTGTGCAGTTGATCTGTGAGGCAGAAGAAAGACAAGCTCAGCTCCTGGAGATGGTCCAGCCGCCCAAGGCAGAGGAGAAAAGATCTGAATTTCCTTCTATTATAAGTTTTAAAGGGGATGTTACACAGAGTAAGGCTGTTCAGGTGGATCATCTGAGCCAAAAGGGTGACGACTTCACTCAGATTAGCCTGATCCATTTCCAGGTTCTCAATGCACCCCAGATCCAGAAACTGCAGGATACTTTTGTGCCCAGACATTCTATCGATTTGCAAATCTCTGCAGCAGACGTGCAAGGACCCAACATTCTGCTGAATCTTACTACAAAGGAAAGAGAGGAATTGCTCTGTTCTCAAGGTACTATTGAGGGAAATATCCACTAGTAATTCCATGGGTTCCTGAGCTGACTGAGGCTCAGACCCAGAATTACCAATCCCGAGGCACATGACTCTATGCTGAGCTTCTTCTATCTTAAGGATAGAGTGCTGAGAGTAAATGCATGACTTAAAACAGAAAGGGAATGTGGTCCCAATCTCAGAGCATATTGTCTTACAGACCAGGTCACGTCTTAAATCTAGGATCCTCAGTTTGGGCCCCCTGTAAGGAAAGGAAGAGACAGAACACATGAGAGATAGCTGATTTTAATATAACCCAGCAAGATCAATGATGAGAAGCAGGGACAGAACACTTTAATCCTGGTTTTCACTTCATTGCCATTCACCAAGAAGTTCTTTCCACACAAATGCAGCATCTTTCATCCTTTCCCCACCCCCTCCTTCACCTCCGGTCTTTCCCTGTCTCAATGCCCATATTCCACTTTTGTGTAATCGCACTCAAATCCATTCATAAATCCTCTATTCTATAATCAATTCTATAAGGCAATACAGTCCCAAAGGTGACCCCAAGTGCTGACCGACAGCTCTGCAAAGACTGCAGTATTCACCACTGGCTACTGTTGGGAGACCGTTAGGTATTCCCCTGCCCCAGGCTACAGCATACACTCCTGCTTACTCCCTGTGTCTCTACTGGTCATAGTCTTACCAAGAGGAAGAGTTCTGGGCAGGGAGGATCTGCAGACCATCAATCATGGCTTCCAAGATGTCATAGTATGACTCTCGTGTGTTCAGTGACCCAATATGGAGACAGCGAAAAGGCCAAACCCTCACCATTGCCCTTAGGATCGTCTTATGCCCACCCAAGAAGGCAGCGTTGAACAATGGAACAAAGAGGTCTCTTGGGATTTCGTCCAGGGCATGGATAGCTGCAGGCTCATTATTCAGCAGACTCTTTGCAGCAAGCTCAAGGAGGGTGACAGTGGTCTTTTGGTCCATCTTCAAAAACCTGCTTCAGAGTGGAGAATATTTAGAAATCCTGAGAAGATATCTATAGTCACTTGTTTGCTTCCAGGGTTCGCTATGGATAAAATACTTATTGAATAAGTATGTGGTGAACCATAGGGCCAACTCAAGTGACCTATACTATAGGAATAGAATGAAAATGGACTTCTGTGCAATTTAATTATATATGTGTCCACACACATGCATGCGCGCGCACACACACACACACACACACACACACTTACATGAGATAAAATGCCGTTAGAAATCAGACGTAAGTTAGCAGAAGACAATGCTGACCACTTAGCTGCCTTCCTCAAATTATTTCCTCCTGAGGAGCTTCAAGATGGCAGAAGAGTAAGACGTGGTGATCACCTTCCTCCCCACAAATACATCAGAAATACATCTACATGTGGAACAACTCCTACAGAACACCTACTGAATGCTGGCAGAAGTCCTCAGACCTCCCAAAAGGCAAGAAACTCCCCCACGTACCTGGGTAGGGTAAAAGAAAAAAGAATAAACAGACAAAAGAATAGGGATGGGACCTGCACCAGTGGGGATGAGCTGTGAAGGAGGAAAGGTTTCCACATACTAGGAAGCCCCTTCGTGGGCGGAGACTGCGGGTGGCGAGAGTGGGAGCTTCGGAGCCATGGAGGAGAGTGCAGCAAGAGGGGTGCGGAGGGCAATGCGGAGAGATTCCCGCACAGGGGATCAGTGCCAACCAGCGCTCACCAGCCTGAGAGGCTTGTCTGCTCACCCGTTGGGTGGGCAGTGGCTGGGAGCTGAGGCTTGGGCATCAGAGGTTGGATCCCAGGGAGAAGACTGCGGTTGGCTGCATGAACACAGCCTGAAGGGGGCTAGTGCACCATGGATAGCCGGGAGGGAGTCCGGGAAAAAATCTGGAGCTGCCGAAGAGACAAGAGACTTTTTCTTGCCTCTTTGTTTCCTGGTGCACGAGGAGAGGGGATTAAGAGTGCTGCTTAAAGGAGCTCCAGAGAAGGGTGCAAGGAAATAGTTAATCAAATCCAGGAAGCACAGACAGTCCCATACAGGATAAATCCAAGAAGAAACACGCCAAGACACGTATTAATCAAACTATCAAAAATTAAATACAAAGAACAAATATTAAAAGCAGCAAGGCAAAAACGACAAGTAACACATAAGGGAATCCCCATAATGTAAACAGCTGATCTTCCAGCAGAAACTATGGAAGCCAGAAGGAAGTGGCAGGACATATTTAAAGTGATGAAAGAAAAAAACCTACAACCAAGATTACTCTACCCAGCAAGGATCTCATTCAGATTTGAAGGAGAAATTAAATGCTTTACAGACAACAAAAGCTAAGAGAATTCAGCAGCACCAAACCAGCTTTACAACAAATGCTAAAGGAAGTTCTCTAGGCAAGAAACACAAGAGAACGAAAAGATCTACAATAAAAAACAACCCAAAACAATTAACAAAATGGTAACAGGAATATACATATCGATAATTACCTTAAATGTAAATGGATTAAATGCTCCAAGCAAAAGACATACATTGGCTGAATGAATACAAAAACAAGACCCGTATATATGCTGTCTACAAGAGACCCACTTCAGACCGAGGGACACATACAGACTGAAAGTGAGGGGATGGAAAAAGATACTCCATGCAAATGGAAATCAAAAGAAAGCTGGAGGAGCAATTCTCATATCAGACAAAATAGACTTTAAAACAAAAACTATTACAAGAGACAAAGAAGGACACTACATAATGATCAAGGGATCAATCCAAGAAGAAGATATAACAATTGTAAATATTTACGCACCCAACATAGGAGCACCTCACTACATAAGTCAAATACTAACAGCCATAAAAGGGGAAATCAACAGTAACCCAACCGTAGTAGGGGACAGTAACACCCCACTTTCACCAATGGACAGATCATCCAAAATGAAAATAAATAAGGAAACACAAGCTTTAAATGATACATTAAACAAATGGACTTAATTGATATTTACAGGACATCCCATCAAAAAACAACAGAATACACATTCTTCTCAAGTGCTCATGGAACATTCTCCAGGATAGATCATATCTTGGGTCACAAATCAAGCCTTGGTAAATTTAAGAAATTTAAAATCGTATCAAGTATCTTTTCCGACCACAACACTATGAGACTAGATATCAATTACAGGAAAAAATCTGTAAGAAATACAAACACATGGAGGTTAAACAATACACTACTAAATAACCAGAAGATCACTGAAGAAATCAAAGAGGAAATCAAAAAGTACGTAGAAACAAATGACAATGAAAAGACGATGAACCAAAACCTATGGGATGCAGCAAAAGCAGTTCTAGGAGGGAAGCTTATAGCAATACAATCCTACCTCAAGAAAGAACATTTCAAATACACAACCTAACCTTACACATAAAGCAATTAGAGAAAGAAGAACTAAAAAACCCCACACTTAGCAGAAGGAAATGAATCATAAAGATCAGATCAGAAATAAATGAAAAAAATTAAGGAAATGATAGCAAAGATCAATAAAACCAAAAGCTGGTTCTTTGAGAAGATAAACAAAATTGCTAAACCATTAGCCAGACTCATCGAGAAAAAAGGGAGAAGACTCAAATCAATAGAATTAGAAATGAAAAAGGAGAAGTAACAACTGACACTGCAGAAATACAAAGGATCATCAGAGATTACTACAAGCAACTCTATGCCAATAAAATGGACAACCTGGAAGAAATGGACAAATTCTTAGAAATGCACAACGTTCCGAGACTGAATCAGGAAGAAATAGAAAATATGAACAGTCCAATCACAAGCACTGAAATTGAAACTGTGATTTAAAATCTTCCAACAAACAAAAACCCAGGACCAGATGGCTTCACAGGCAAATTCTATCAAACATTTAGAGAAGAGCTAACACCTATCCTTCACAGACTCTTCGAAAATATAGCAGTGGGAGGAACACCCCCACACTCATTCTACGAGGCCACCATCACTCTGATACCAGAACCAGACAAAGATGTCACAAAGAAGGAAAACTACAGGCCAATATCACTGATGAACATAGACGCAAAAATCCTCAACAAAATCCTAGCAAACAGAATCCAACAGCACATTAAAAGGATTACGTATTATGACCAAGTGGGGTTTATCCCAGGAATGCAAGGATTCTTCAGTATATGCAAATCAATCAATGTGATACACCATATTAAAAAACTGAAGGAGAAAATGCATATGATCATCTCAAGAGATGCAGAGAAAGCTTTTGACAAAGTTCAACACCCATTTATGATAAAACCCCCCAGAAAGTAGGCACAGAGGGAACCTTCCTCAACGTAATAGAGACCGTATATGACAAATCCACAGCCAACATCATCCTCAATGGTGAAAAACTGAAACCATTTCCACTAAGATCAGCAACAAGAAAAGGTTGCCCACTCACACCACTATCATTCAACATAGCTTTGGAAGTTTTAGGGACAGCAATCAGAGAAGGAAAAGAAATAATAGGAATCCAAACTGGAAAAGAAAAAGTAAAGCTGTCACTGTTTGCAGATGACATGATACTATACATATAGGATCCTAAAGATGCTACCAGAAAACTACTAGAGCTAATCAATGAATTTGGTTATGTAGAAGGATACAAAATGAATGCACAGAAATCTCTTTCATTCTTATACATTAATGATGAAAAATCTGAAAGAGAAATTAAGGAAACACTCCCATTTACCATTGCCACAAAAAGAATAAAATATCCAGGAATAAACCTACCTAGGAGACAAAAGACCTGTATGCAGAAAATTATAAGACACTGATGAAAGAAATTAAAGATGATACAAATAGATGGAGAGATATACCATGTTCTTGGATTGGAAAAATCAACATTGTGAAAATGGCTCTACTACCCAAAGCAATCTACGGATTCAATGCAATCCCTATCAAACTACCACTGGCATTTTTCACAGAACTAGAACAAAACATTTCACAATTTGTATGGAAACACAATAGATCCCGAATAGCCAAAGCAGTATTGAGAAAGAAACACAGAGCTGGAGGAATCAGGCTCCCTGACTTCAGACTATACTACAAAGCTACAGTAATCAAGACAGTATTTTACTAGCACAAAACCAGTAATATAGATCAATGGAAGAGGATAGAAATCCCAGAGATAAACCCACGCACATATGGTCAACTTATCTTCAATAAAGGAGGTAAGAATATACAGTGGAGAAAAGACAGCCTCTGCAATAAGTGGTGCTGGGAAAACTGTACAGCTACATGTAAAAGAATGAAATTCAAACACTCTCTAACACCATACACAAAAATACACTCAAAATGGATTAAAGACCTAAATGTAAGGCCAGACACCATCAAATCCTTAGAGGAAAACATAGGCAGAACACTCTATGACATAAATCACAGCAAGATCCCTTTTGACTCACCTCCTAGACAAATGGAAATAAAAACAAAAATAAACAAATGGGACCTAATGAAACTTAAAAGCTTTTGCACAGCAAAGGAAACCATGAACAAGACAAAAAGACAACCCTCAGAATGGGAGAAAATATTTTCAAATGAAGCAACTGACAAACGATTAATCTCCAAAGTATACAAGCAGCTCATGCAGCTCAATATCAAAAAAAACAAACAACCCAATCCAAAAATGGGCAGAAGACCTAAATAGACGTTTCTCCAAAGAAGATATACCGATTGCCAACAAACACATGAAAGGATGCTCAACATCACTAATCATTAGAGAAATGCAAATCAAAACTACAATGAGATATCATCTCACACCAGTCAGAATGGCCACCATCAAAATATCTACAAACAATAAATGCTGGAGAGGGTGTGGTGCAAAGGGAACCCTCTTGCACTGTTAGTGGGAATGTAAATTGATACAGCCCCTATGGAGAACAGTATGGAGGTTCCTTAAAAAACTAAAAATAGAATACCACACGACTCAGCAATCCCACTACTGGGCATATACCCTGAGAAAACCATAATTCAAACAGAGTCATGTACCAAAATGTTCATTAGAGCTCTATTTACAATAGCCAGGAGATGGAAGCAACCTAAGTGTCCATCGACAGATGAATGGATAAAGAAGATGTGGCACATATATACAATGGAATATTACTCAGCCATAAAAAGAAACGAAATTGAGTAATTTGTAGTGAGGTGGATGGACCTAGAGACTGTCATACAGAGTGAAGTAAGTCAGAAAGAGAAAAACAAATACCGTATGCTAACATATATATATGGAATCTAAAAAAAAAAAAAAAGGAAAAGGAAATGGTCAGAAGAACCTAGGGGCAAGATGGGAACAAAGATGCAGACCTACTAGAGACTGGACTTGACGATACGGGGAGGGGGAAGGGTAAGCTGGGACCAAGTGAGAGAGTGTCATGGACATATATGCACTACCAAACATAAAATAGATCGCTAGTGGGAAGCAGCGACATAGCACAGGGAGATCAGGTCGTTGCTTTGTGACCACCTAGAGGGGTGGAATAGGGAGGGTAGGAGGGAGGGAGATGCAAGAGGGAAGAGATATGGGGACATATGTATATGTATAACTGATTCCCTTTGTTATAAGGCAGAAACTGACACACCATTGTAAAGCAATTATACTCTAATAGATGTTATAAAAATATTTTCTCCCAAAAGGATACAAACCAATAAGAAGGAACATGTACATCTACACAAAAGCCACACCCTCATCATTACTTTAAACTGGAGAAGGCCAAAAATTCAAAAGAATTGTAAGTAGAAAAACAACAATCATGAATCCTGGCATAAGATTTGTCACACTCCCATTGCTAGGCTTTGTGGAAAACAAAAGACAGGCCAAGAAAAGCTGCCAAGAGAGAGGAAAGAAGATGGAAAAGGGCTGAAAGCTGATCTAAAACTACAGCAGAAGGACTAAGCCCAGAATAAATCTAAAAATACCAAAAAGGTGTCCTAGAATATGAGAGCCCGGACTACAGGGAAGGCACTCCAAAATCGGAGCTTATGAAGGGACAGGGATGATTTAAAGTGCAGTCTTTGAAAGATATAACTCTTAGGGAAGAATAAAGGCAAAGAGTTAAAGAGAAGCATCCGTTGGTGCTTGGGTAATGACGGAGAAAATAAACAAAAGGGGAAAATTAAGGATCTTGCAAGACATAAGAGAACCGCAAAATCAGAGCACTCAGGACTTCTCCCTTCATCACCAAAACAAACAAACAAAATAAAAAGGATATGGACTTTGCCATACTAACAAAAAAAATCACATTATTAAATTAGGAATCTTGTTGAAAAAACCAATATCATACAGATGAACAGAATAAAGGGAATTCCATACCAAACTTTGTAAAAAAAAAAAAAAAAGAGAGATGAGTATACAAAAGTGCATACATATTAAACAACCATGAAGGAGAAAAAGACTGGAAGTCAACACTCCAAACAAAATTCATTACACTCTAGCAAGCATTGGAGGATATGAAACCCACCTTAAATAGGATATTTAAAAAAAATCAAAAGACAGAGATTGACTAAACTGAAAGGCTGAAGCAAAGATTTTATAACCAACTGGGGTATCCTTTAAATATCACAGCCTACAGAAAAAGCTTTTCAACTTGTAGAAACTTAGGAAATTCTGCAGCCCTTCGTAAGGAAGCTACTAGAGCAGGGGTCTGCAAACTGGCCCACTGAGCCTAATCCAGCCCACTGCTTGATTTTGTAAATAACGTTTTATTCGAACAAAGCCATGATCAATCATTTATGTATTGTCTATGAATGCTTTTGCACTACAGTAGCAAAGTTGAGTAGAGTGACAGCGACACTGTGACCCAGGAACTTACAATATTTCCTATACTTCTCTTTACAGAATGTTTGCCAAGTAATCTAAAAGAGGAACTGGGATTGTGATCCCACTGCGATGAGAAGGAAAACTTCACCAAAATACCCAATGGTGAGTATTTTACATACAATAGTAAAATCAAGGTGGAGGAAAGGGGAGAAGGCTAATGTACAAAAGTTTTATGCTGTGAAAAAAAAAAACACAGAAACTGTGCAACTAAAAATGAGAGAAGGGATAGAAGTAGAAGAAAATAGAACAAACTTTTTATCATAATGCAGTAGGAGAGTGTTAAATGATACTGGAGGAAAAAATGCATAGGCCAGCGAGTAAAGTGTTAAGAAAACAGGTGGTTCAGGATGATTTTAAGAAATCATTAAACGTGACCAATAACATGTCTTAATGATAAAAGCCAAAACTCACAATGAAGATATAACCCTTAAGAATATTTATGCACCAATAACAAACAAACATCTTTATAAAGCAAAAATGCAAGGAAACGTAGATAAAATAATAATAATAACAGGAAACAGTAACAGTAGGAGATTTAATACACCAAACTCAGTCTAAGGCTGATCAAGTCATACAGAAAAAAGAGAAAGCTAATCAATAATGTTATATAGGGAATATATTCTTGTCAAAAATGGATAATAGGGCTTCCCTGGTGGTGCAGTGGTTGAGAATCTGCCTGCTAATGCAGGGGACACGGGTTCGACCCCTGGTCTGGGAAGATCCCACATGCCGCGGAGCAACTGTGCCCATGAGCCACAACTACTGAGCCTGCGCGCCTGGAGCCTGTGCTCCGCAACAGGAGAGGCCTTGATAGTGAGAGGCCCGCGCACCACGATGAAAAGTGGCCCCCGCTTGCCACAACTAGAGAAAGCCCTCGCACAGAAACGAAGACCCAACACAGCCAAAAAAATAAATAAATAAATAAACAAATGTGGGGTTTAAAACAAAAAAAAGAAAATAATTTACAATTAATACAATCATAAATAGCATGTAGGTCAAATAATAAAGCATAATTAAAATTAGTAAAATATTTTTAAATGGATCATAATTATCTCACAGAGATTAGATAATTAATTTCTATAAAGTAGAAATAGTACAAACAATCCTCTCTAACCCCAATGCAATAAAATTTAGTAACAAAAATTGAAAACAGAAAGGCCTTTCCACCTGAAAAAAATTTTTACAGCTTCTCTTAAAAACTGTTGAATATAAGAAGAGATGCAAACTGAAGTTGTAAAGAAATTTTTTAAAAGATTGACTGAAAAACTACATATTGGCATCTATGGGATACATTTAGAGCAGTGATCTGAGGCAAATTCACACAGTAGGCACTTTTATGAGTAAAAATGGAAGAATGAAGATAAATTAATTAAAGTATGGCCTCAAAAAATGAAGAAAAACAACTAGGAAAAAAAGAACAACTAAAGAAAGCAAAACGTAAAAGCAGAAATGAATATGATACAAAATAGAAAAACGAAATCTTGTTTTTCAAAACAGGCAAACCCCTAGCTGGCTTGATGAAGGAAGAAAGGGAGAGATCACACATAGACAAAATAATAAAAGACAAAGGAGAAATAATCATTGAAACAGAAAAAGGAAGAGATTACTTTGCCAACCTCCATGCAAATAAACTTGAAAATCTATATGAAATAGGTAACTTCCTAGATAAATACAAATTACCAAAATTCTGATTCTAGTGTTAGAAAGCTTAAATTAGGCAATTTTCATAGAAGAAATAAAGTTATTACAGCAATACCCCCAAGAAGCACCTTGCTCAGATGGTTTTACAGGAGAATCCTAGTAAACCATCAAAGATCAAATAGTACCAAAGCTCTATGAGTTATGTAAGAACATTAGAAAGGAAGGAAACTTCCCTAACTTCTTATATGAAGCCAGTAGGATGCTAACAGGTAAAAGGTAGATACCAAAATACTAAATAGAATATTAGCAAACATCCAACAATACATTTAGAAACTAATATACTGTGATCAAGTGCAATTTATTCCATTAATACAAGGCTGGCTCTATATTAGGAACTCCATTGATATCATTCACCATCGTCATATAATTAAGGACAAATATCATATGATTAAAACCACAGATGCCAAACAAATCTTTGGGAAACTTCAACACCCATTCATGTTAAGAAAAGAAAAACCTCAAGAAGTGGGAAAGAGGGATGCATTCTTAAGATGATAAAAGATATATAATTAATTCCTCATGCAAGTATTTTATTTAGTGGGGGACTACCAGAGGTTTTCCAATAAGCTCAGGAATAAGAAAAGTATGCCCATTATATCATTCCTGTTCAGTCTTCAACTACAAGCATTAGTCAGTTGACTAGAGAAATCAATTAGATTTCTGAGAATGAATAACAAGAAGTAAAGCCACCTCTGTGTGCAGATATTACCGTACACCTGAAAAGCCCTATAGAAACAATGACAGATTGAGTAAAACAATAAGAGAAATCATCAAGGTAGTAGGATATAGAGCGACATACAAAAGTCAATGGTCTTTGTGTACACACACACACACAGCTGGAGGACACTTTAGTAGAGAAAATTCCATACACAATAGCAAAAACAAAGCTTAAATGCATAGAAATAAACTTAATGAGAGCAGCTATGCAAGGACAATTTTTAGACACTCCTGAACGACACAGAAGGAAACTTGAATAAGTACAAAGACATTGGTCAATGTTCTTGGATAGAATAACACAACATTAAGAAGATGTCAGTTCTCCCTAAACTAATGTATAAATTTAATATAATCTCAAAAATACCAGCAAATGTTTCTATGGAGTTAGATCAATGGATAATAAAATTAATATATTTTTAAAAAATCATGCAAGAATAGCCAGGATATAAGTGAAAAAGAAAACCTGTAAATGGGGAGTAATGATACCAGACATTAAAGCATGCTATAAAGCCTCGGTAATTATAACACTGTGGTACTGGTACATGAGTAGACAAATAGTCCAGTGAAAAAGAATAGAAAACCCAGAAAAACAAGAATAATATATGGAAATTTCAGTATATGATGAAAGGGCATTTAAAAGCACTGAGGCAAAGATGGACGTTCAATAAATGATGCTGGAACAAATGAGACATCTGGGAAAAGAATCAATGTAGATCCATACCACACACCATACACAGAAATAAACTGTAAACGGGTTAGGAATCTAAACAAATGAAACCATAACAAAATCTTTAAGAAAATATGGCAGGACTCTGCTTTAACCTCAGCGTAGGGAAAGGCTTTCTAACTGTGACTCAAATTTCCAGAGGCAATGAAAGAAAACAATGATCTATGTGACTACGAAGGATTTTTTTAATGTACAGCAAACACATCATAACTAAGTCAAAAGGCAATTGACAAACTGAGATAAAGTATTTGCACATGCCTCACGGACAAATGAATAATAGTCCAAGTATATACAGAACTCTGAAGTATTGAAGGACAAAAGGCTAATATTTCTACAGAAAAATGGGAAAAGATATGAACAGATAATTCACAAAAAATATATAAAACAGTCCTCAAAATATAGTCACACTTTCTCATAATTAGACAAGTGCATACTAAGACAATGCCGAGATATCATTTCTCACCTACCACATCAACAAAGGTCACAAAAGTAGGGCAACATGTTCTGTTAGTGAGTCTGTGGGGAAACAGTCACAGTAGCTAGTGGGAGTGAAAACCAGTACAACCCTTCTGGAGAGAAATTTGGAAATACCTAACAGAAATACACATGCACTCAACTTTTGGCCCAACAGTACTACTGCTGGGAATAGAGCTTGAAGATCCATTTCCACCAACACAAAAATACTTATGCCTAAGGTTATTCACTGCAGCATTGTTTGTAGTTGCAGAATGTTGAAAACCAGTTAAATGCCCCTACATATGTCAGCCGAGTCCAATGCAGCTGTATAAAAAGAGAAACAAAAACAAAAAAACAATGAAGCCCTCTATGGCATAAAGAGTTTTTTATGGGATGCTGTTAACTGAAAAAGGAAAAGTGCAAAGGAGCATTATAAAATGCCGTCCTTCATTTAATAAACAAGGGAATATAAGAACACATATATGTATCAGTTCATTTGTGCAGAGTAAATACAGGAAAGATTAAACCAGAAGCTAACGAGATTGGTTATCTACAGGGGGAGTGTGGGAAATAAGTGGCGAATGGGAGGGGCTTAGAAGGCATGAGGAAAGAGTGACACTTGTCTAATAGATGTTTCTGTGCAGCCCTGACTCTTTGAATCACAGTAATATTTCACATACCCCAGAATTAAATAAAAAATTAAAATCAACTAAGATGTGGGGAGGAGGCAAAGTCAAATACAAACACCAACAAATTAACCTAACTATATTACAAATGAATGTCTTAACCACAGCTGAAGAGGGGAGAAAGAAAATAGCTAAGCTAAGCAACTTAGGGAAATAGTAGTTCTTTGACTGCATCCTCTGAGGCCTAAGACATAAAGAACTGTACACAAACACAAGTTATCAAATCTGTTTCTAACAGGTGTATTGGGTAGCCTTTCTGCAAGTACTTCATGTATATATCAGGAATGAACAAGTAAGTAAATATTGAAGATAAGGAGAGCCAGGTGAGACAAAGAAGTTACAAACAAGGTTACAATGGATTAAAATAAGAAGTATCAGTATGCGCTCCTGGCTTTCAATATCCATACATATAGGTAGAGAAATTGAGAAGTATCTGTAAGCATGAGTATATACATACAATATATTTCCTTCATTTGTGGATGGAGAGGGAGGACTTAGCAGCAATGAAACCGCAACAGCAATGAACACACACTGAGATATTGGTTTCCAAATGTCATTTTCCAAGAAAAGGAAGCATGGCTCTTTGCAGAAGTGTTTTGATTTCAGGGCCGTGGTGGGGACAAAAACACAAGATGAACAGGAATACCTTACAATGCCAGCAAGGAAGTACACAAAAAAGGATCAGGTCATGCTGAAAGAACACAGACCCCACCAAAAGGAGCTTGCAGTCACCAAAGCTGGAACAATTCAAGAAACTAAATAATGATTTAATTTGATTATAAGTCACAATATAACATAGTTATTCATGATTCAATACTGACAAATAATTTGATTAGTTATTTGATTCAATAATTTGAAATAAAACAAGTTTTATCAACAATTTGAAAATTTATAAATAAATAAATGGGGGAGAAAAGACAGTTCTTCAGAATTCCAGTGAACCAATGTAGTAGGAATAAGGAAATAGAAAGTCACCATTAAGTCATAATTGTTGTAGGCAAGGTCAACAGATGGATTTTAAAAGTCGTGAATAACAGTCTGAGAAGAAATAGGATATTTTCATAGTCTGAAAGTATTTCCTACACGATATTTATTACTTACAAATAGGAAAACAGTACTATTACAATGGAGCAACACAGTTGTCCCTACCTTAATCAAGTGTTGCAAATGAATATCATCATTAATACAACATATGGACATCATGTACCCCCTCACATGATGCTTGGAGCAAGGAACAGAATCGCTTTTGCAGCGCCGTGGTATAAGACCTAAAGTTAAGGCACAGTGACATGTATGCCTTGACATTTGGGGGAAAACCCAGAGGGTCTCAAATGGACTAACCACAAGTACCCATTCCCCTTTTGTGCTGCCGGGAAGAAGGTCCCCTAGCCAAAGAACCAGCCTTATCATGGGAACTAGCCACAGTGCCTGCTCGCCCCTGACTATCAGGTTTCAGTTCCCTACCAGCTCACAGAAGTATTCAAACAAGCCAATCACATCCTCCCATGTGAACCAAGGGTCACCTCGTCCTCTTGCTACTACAGACTGCCCCCCACAGCCCCTGCTTGTTCACTCTCTTCCAGAGAATGTCTCCTGTGGGGCTCTATCTGGCCAGTAATGCCCTCCTCCCCAGGCTGTGAGTAAACGTTACTAATAAGCTGCCGTGGGTAGTATCTGTCCAGTGTCAGGTGTCGTGTGTTCAGCCACCCCCATAACACTAGGGTGGAAATTCCTCCATCACCAATGGGATGAAGGGGAGGAGAATAAAACAGGTATTGTTGCCAAAAATGTGTAAGTTCAATCAAATCACAAGAACACATCAGACAAACCCAAGTTGACACACATTCTATAAAATACCTGACCAGTATCTTCAAAAGCGTCAAGATTGGGAAACACCCAGAAAGCTTAAGGAACTGTCAGCCTGGAGGAGACTAAGGAGAAATGATGGCCAAATGCAATGTGGTATCCAGAATGGGATGCTGGAATAGAAAAATGAGATTACTGGGACAAATGGTGAAATTCAAATAAAGTATGTAGATTAGTTAATAGTACTGCATCAATGTTAATTTCCTAATTTTGATACGTTTTTCTATGGCTATATAAGATGTTAACATTAGGGAAATCTGGGTGAAGGCTTTATATACTATTTGCAAAGTTTCTGTGAGCCTAAAATTATTTCAAAATAAAGAATTAAAAAAAAATTCAGGGCTTTCCTGGTGGCACAGTGGCTTAGAGTCCGCCTGCTGATGCAGGGGACACGGGTTCATGCCCCGGTCTGGGAAGATCCCACATGCCGTGGAGCAGCTAGGCCAGTGAGTCATGGCCACTGAGCCTGCGCGTCCAGAGCCTGTGCTCCACAACGGGAGAGGCCACAACAGTGAGAGGCCCGCGTACCACAAAAAAAAAAAAAAAATTCAGTGGTTAAAGGAATGGTTATTGTATAAACGACACTGTTTAATAATAGTTTAACTAATTGAAATATGGTTAGGAGGATGGATATATGCTCGTGCCGCATCATACATTAAAAAGCTATTTCAAACTGCTTTAGAGAGCCCATTAAAATAAATGAAAGTGCAGTTATCTCCAAGATGTAGATGAGTATTTATCTGCTTTTCAGAAGATAACCATTTTAAGTATGAAAGCAATGAAATACCATAAATATATATATATAGAGAGAGAGAGAGACCAGAGAGAGACAGGGAGTGGTGGGGGGGGGGGGAAAGAGAGACATACATTTCAATCCTTACAATTTAAAGTCTGAGATATCAAAACAAACCACAAACAAAACTGAGGTGCAAAGGAGAAATACAATTTTTTTTTTTAAGAAGCGGAAGGCTGATTGAGGGATTTTAAAGAGAGAGCAGGAAATGATTAGCCACACAACTGAAGCGAATCTCAGCTGAGGAAAGAGGAACCCACGGAGAGTGGACAGGACAGTGGACCCAGCAATCCGTTCCATTGCCTTTCTTATTAACCCCCAAACCTTGATCCTGGGTAATTTAATTTAGGTCAATAGAGGCGTAATTTACAGAAAGAATGCTGTTGTAATTTACCTGATTGGAACAAGAGTTGGAAAAAACTTCAGCTGTCCAAGACCCCAGCAGTAGGAGCAGGTTCCTCCCTCTCCAGAGCTCGCAGCGGAAAAGCCTCAGTGTTTCCGGAACTGGGCGTCTTAACGGTTCCCTCTCAAAGTTAAGCTCGCCGGAAAAGGACTTGGATTGGTGCAGCTCAGGTCACGTGACCCTCTATCACTCAATCTACTCTGTACTGGGAGGAGGGGCCGGATTCCCGACCCCACCCAGAGGGACTGAGGGGAGAGAGCCTCATGCGTGAGAGGGTTCTTCTCGGGCGCCAGCGCCACTCTTTGACATCTCCTTGTCACAGTGTCTCTCCTTGTCGCCTGGGCACTGCCTGGCCAGGGTTTCTGCTAGGCCGGGTCTCAAACCTAGAGAATTGATGTCCAAATTGATAGTCTACACAACAGAGGGTGTGAACTTAAAAATGAGTGGCGGGCTTCCCTGGTGGCGCAGTGGTTGAGAGTCCGCCTGCTGATGCAGGGGACACGGGTTCGTGCCCTGGTCCGGGAAGACCCCATGTGCCGTGGAGCGGCTGGGCGTGTGAGCCATGGCCGCTGAGCCTGCGCATCCCGAGCCTGTGCTCCGCAACGGGAGAGGTCACGACAGTGAGAGGCCCGTGTAGCGCAAAAAAAAAAAAAAAAGAAAAGAAAAGAAAAAGAAAAAACACGAGTGGCCAATGACGACATAAAGCCATCAGACTTTAGTTTCCCTGGGGCTCCGCTATATTAAACAAGCAGTCGAGTCCCCACCAAAACATAGGAAAAATGTATTCTTGCCTCTGTGCAGTAAAGCCAGCATAGCATTTACACTGATATTTGACAAAAGCAACGTAATGGAGAAAACTGCCGCCCACTAATAACTCTACTGTCAATTGCAAGAATACCTAATAGTATTTGTTTCCAACCCTCTCCCTGGACTCTTGCTTCCACTTCTTCCCTGTCTGCTTCCTTTTCTGGTCCCAATTGTTTACCACATTTTGGACTACAATACACTTTATTCATATGCAATTTTGTAAATTGGCCATCTCCCTTCGTGGAAAAATATAAATTCCAGGAGGGCAGGAACCTTTGTTGGTTTGTTCATTAACATATGCTAAGTGCCTATAGTAATGCCTGGTTCACTGGATACTTGAATATTTGTTGAATGAATTTTTCTCCAGCCTCACTAGCCTCTTTTCTGTGCCTCTAACCCTAACTCACCAAACATGTTCCCCTACAATTATATGTTTTCCTGTAACAGCCTGCCCCAGATAGCCCTACAACCACCTTCCTTACTAAACTCACATCTCTGTCAACTTATCAGACAAGGCTTACTTTTCTTCATGACACTTAGCATTTGATCATTGCTTTTCTGGGTTGTTTCCTTTGTTTGTTCGTTTGTTTTCTTTTTTGTTTTTGTTTTGCTTTAGTTTACTTTTGTTTTTTTCTGTTTTCTTTCTTCAACACTTTTTCTTTTCCTTTTTGAATTTTAATTTTAGTTTATTTTTGGCTGCGTTGGGTCTTTGTTGGTGCGCGCGGGCTCTCTCAAGTTGCAGCCAGTGGGGACTACTCTTCGTTGCGGTGCACAGGTTTCTCATTGCAGTGGCTTCTCTTGTTGCGGAGCACGGGCTCTAGGTGCGCGGACTTCACTAGCTGTGGCACACGGGCTCAGTAATTTTGGCTCACGCACTCCAGAGCACAGGCTCAGTAGTTGTGTCACATGGGTTTAGTTGCTCCGTGGTTGTGGGATATTCCCGGACCAGGGCTCGAACCTGTGTCCCCTGCATTGGCAGGCAGATTCTTAACCCCTGTGCCACCAGGGAAGACCAACATTTTTTCTTACACTCTAATTGAAGATAAAGAAGTAGACCAGCCACAGCCATTTTAATTTTTGTAGTACAATGTCATCTGTCAGTAGATGGGGTAATGGCATCAAATATCTTAAGACTGGATCCCTGGTTTTATGGCTTTACCACTTAGTGGTACCACAAGCTACATGACCTTGGCCAGGCACATCAACTCTTCCAAGATTTCATTATCCATATTCAAAAGGAGAATGGCAATTTTTTTGAATTTTATTTATTTACTGATTGATTTTCAGCAGGTTCTTATTACTTATCTATTTTATACATATTAGTGTATACATGTCAATCCCAAGCTCCCAATTCATCCCAGCACCACCCACAACCCACCCGCCCGCACTTTCTCCCCTTGGTGTCCACACATTTGTTCTCTATATCTGTGTCTCCATTTCTGCTTTGCAAACCGGTGCATCGGCACTATTTTTCTAGATTACACATATATGTGTTATTCTACGATATTTGTTTTTCTTTTTCTGACTTAATTCAGTCTGTATGACAGTCTCTAGGCCCACACACATCTCTATAAATGACCCAATTTTTTTCTTTTTATGGCTGAGTAATATTCCATTGTATATATGTACCACATCTTCTTTATCCATTCATCTGATGATGGGCATTTACGTTGCTTCCATGACCTGGCTGTTGTAAATAGTGCTGCATTGGTGTGCCTGTGTCTTTTTGAATTATGGTTTTCTCTGGGTATATGCCCAGTAGTGGGATTGCTGGGTCATACGGTAATTCTATTTTTAGAATTTTATTCTATTTTATTTTATTTTTATCTATTTTATTTTATTTTTAGTTTTTTAAGGAACCTCCATACTACTCTCCCTAGTGGCTATACCAATTTACATTCCCACCAACAGTGCAAGAGTTTTCCCTTTTCTCCACACCATCTTTAGCATTTGTTGTTTGTAGATTTTCTGATGATGCCCATTCTAATTGGTGTGAGGTGATACCTCATTGTAGTTTTGATTTGCATTTCTCTAATAATTAGTGATGTTCAGCAGCTTTTCATGTGCCTCTTAGCCATCTGTATATCTTCTTTGGAGAAATGTCTATTTAGGTCTTCTGCCCAGTTTTTAATTGGGTTTTCCTTTTTTTTAATATTGAGCTGCATGTGCTGTTTATATATACTTGAGATAGTTCCTTTGTCCATTGATTCGCTTGCAAATACTCTCTCCCATTCTGAGGGTTGTCTTTTTGTCTTTTTTATAGTTTCCTTTGCTGTGCAAAAGCTTTTAAGTTTCATTAGGTCCCATTTGTTTATTTTTGTTTTTATTTCCATTACTCTAGGAGGTGGATAAAAAAGATCTTGCTGTGATTTATGTCAAAGAGTGTTCTTCCGAAGTTTTCCTTTAAGAGTTTTATAGTGTTTGGTCTTACATTTAGATCTCTAATCCATTTTGAGTTTATTTTTGTGTATGGTGTTAGGGAGTGTTCTAATCTCATTCTTTTACTTGTAGCTGTCCAGTTTTCCCAGAACCACTTATTGAAGAGACTGTCTTTTCTCCATTGTATATCCTTGCCTCCTTTGGCATACATTAGTCAACCATAGGTGCATGGGTTTATCTCTGAGCTTTCTACCCTGTTCCATCGATCTGTATTTCTGTTTTTGTGCCAATATCATATTGTCTTGACTACTGTAGATTTGTAGCATAGTCTGAAGTCAGGGAGTCTGATTCCTCCAACTCTGTTTTTCTCCCTCAGGATTGCACTGGCTATTCAGGGTCTTTTGTGTCTCCATATAACTTTTAAGACATTTTGTTCTAGTTCTGTAAAAAAATGCCTTTAGTAATTTGTTAGGGATTGCATTGAATCTGTAGATTGCTTACGGTTGTATAGTCATTTTCACAATGTTGATTCTTCCAGTCCAAGAACATGGTACATCTCTCCATCTGTTTTTGTCATCTTTGATTTCTTTCATCAGTGTCTTATAGTTTTCTGAGCCCAGGTTTTTTACCTCCTTAGGTAGGTTATTCCTAGTTATTTTATTCTTTTTGTTGCAGTGGTAAATGGGAGTGTTTCCTTACTTTCTCTTTCTAATCTTTTGTTGTTAGTGTATAGGAATGCAAGAGATTTCTGTGCATTCATTCTGTATCCTGCTATTTTACCAAATTCATTGATTAGCTCTGGTAGATTTCTGGTGGCATCTTTACGATTATCTATGTATAGTATCATGTCATCTGCAGACAGTGACAGTTTTACTTCTTCTTTTCCAATTTAGGTTCCATTTATTTCTTTTCCTTCTCTGATTGCCGTGGCTAGGACTTCCAAAACTATGTTGAATAATAGTGGTGAGAGTGGACATCCTTGTCTTCTTCCTGATCTTAGAGGAAATGCTTTCAGTTTTTCACCATTGAGAATGATGTTTGCTGTGGGTTTGTCGTATATGGTCTTTATTATGTTGAGGTAGTTTCCCTCTATGCCCACTTTCTGGAGAATTTTTATCATAAATGGGTGTTGAATTTGGTTGAAAGCTCTTTCTGCCTCTGTTGAGATTATCATACAGTTTTTATCCTTCAATTTGTTAATATGGTGTTTCACAATGATTGATTTACATATATTGAAGAATCCTTGCATTCCTGGTATAAATCCCACTTGATCCTGGTGTATGATCCTTTTGATGTGTTGGTGGATTCTGTTTGCTAGTATTTTGTTGAGGATTTTTGCATCTATATTTATCAGTGATATTGGTCTGTAATTTTCTTTTTTTCGTAGTGTCTTTTTCTGGTTCTGGTATCAGGGTGATGGTGGCCTAGTAAAATGACTTTGGGAGTGTTCCTTCCTTTGCAATTTTTTGGAAGAGTTTGACAAGGATGGGTGTTAGCTCTTCTCTAAATGTTTGATAGAAGTCACCTCTGAAACCATCAGGTCCTGGACTTTTGTTTGTTGGAAGATTTTTAATCACAGTTTCAACTTTATTACTTCTGATTGGTCTGTTCATATTTTCTATTTCTTCCTGTTCAGTCTTGGAAGGTTATACCTTTCTAAGAATTTGTCCATTTCTTCCAGGTTGTCCATTTTATTGGCATATAGTTGCTTGTAGTAGTCTCTTATGATCCTTTGTATTTCTGCTGTGTCTGTTGTACCTTCTCCTTTTTCATTTCTAATTTTATTGATTTGAGCCCTCTCCCTCTTTTTCTTGATGAGTCTGGCTAAAGGTTTATCAGTTTTGATAATCTTCTGAAAGAACCAGCTTTTAGTTTCATTGACCTTTGCTATTCTCTTCTTTGTTTCTTTTTCATTTATTTGTGCTCTGGTCTTTACGAATTCTTTCCTTCTACTAACTTGGGGTTTGTTTGTTCTTCTTTCTCTAGTTCCTTTAGGTGTAAGGTTAGATTGCTTATTTGGGATTTTTCTTGTTTCTTGAGGTAGGATTGTATTGCTATTAACTTCATTCTTAGAATTGCTTTTGCTGCATCCCATAGGTTTGGGGTCGTCATGCTTTCATTGTCATTTTTTTAACATCTTTATTGGAGTATAATTTCTTTACAGTGGTGTGTTAGTTTCTGCTTTATAACAAAGTGACTCAACTATACATATTCATATATCCCCATATCTCCTCCTTCCCTCTTGTGTTCATTGTCATTTGTCTCTAGGTATTTTTCGATTTCCTCTTTGATTTCTTCTTGATCTCTTGGTTATTTTGTAACATATTGTTTAGCCTCCAGGAGTTTGTGTTTTTTACGTTTTTTTCCTATAATTTATTTTTAGTCTCATAGCTTTGGGGTCCGAAAACCTTCTTGATATGATTTCAATTTTCTTAAATTTACTGAGGCTTGACTTGTGACACAAGGTGTGATCTAGCCTGGAGAATGTTCCGTGTGCACTTGCGAAGAAAGTGTAACCTGCTGTTTTTGGATGGAATGTCTTATAAATATCAATTAAAGCTATCCGGTCTATTGTGTCATTTAAAGCTTGTGTTTCCTTGTTAATTTTCTGTCTGGATGATCTGTCCATTGCTCTAAGTGAGGTGTTAAAGTCCCCCACTATTATTGTGTTACTGTCAATTTCCCTGTTTATAGCTGTTATCATTTGCTTTATGTATTGAGGTGCTCCTATGTTGGGTGCATATATATTTATAATTTTTATATCTTTTTCTTGGATTGATCCCTTGATCGTTATGTAGTGTCCTTCCTTTTCTGTTGTAACATTCTTTATTTTAAAGTCTATTTTGTCTTGTATGAGTATAGCTACTCCAGCTTTCTTTCGATTTCCATTTACATGGAATATCTTTTTTCCATCCCCTCACTTTCATTCTGTATGTGTCCCTAGTTCTGAAGTGGGTCTCTTGTAGACAGCATATATATGGGTCTTGCTTTTGTATCCATTCAGCAAGTCCATGTCTTTTGGTTGGAGCATTTATGCATTCACATATAAGGTAATTATCAATATGTATGTTCCTATTACCATTTTCTTAATTGTTTTGGCTTTGTTTTTGTTGGTCCTTTTCTTCTCTTGTGTTTCCCACTTAGAGAAGTTCCTTTAGCATTTGTTGTAGAGCTGGTTTGGTGGTGGTGAATTCTGTTAGCTTTTGCTTGCCTGTAAAGCTTTTGATTTCTCTGTCGAATCGATCCTTGCTGGGTAGAGTAATCTTGGTTTAAGGTTCTTCCCTTTCATCACTTTAAATGTACCGTGCCACTCCCTTCTGGCTTGTAGAATTTCTGTTGAGAAATCAGATGTTAACCTCTGCAAGTTCCCTTGTATGTTGTCATTTTTCCTTTGTTGCTTTTAATGATTTTTCTTTGCCTTTAAATTTTGTCCGTTTGATTACTATGTGCCTTTGTGTGTTTCTCCTTGGGTTTATCCTGCCTCGTACTCTCTGTGCTTCCTGGACTGGGTGGCTATTTCCTTTCCCATGTTAGGGAATTTTTCGACTATAATCTCTTCATATATTTTCTTGGGTCCTTTCTCTCTCTCTTCTCCTTCTGGGACTCCTATAATGCAAATGTTGGTGCCTTTATTGTTGTCCCAGATGTCTCTTAAGCTGTCTTCATTTGTTTTCATTCTTTTCTCTTTATTCTGTTCCACAACAGTGAATTCCACCATTCTGTCTTCCAGGTCCCTTATCCGTTCTTCTGCCTCAGTTATTCTCCTGTTGGTTCCTTCTAGTGTATTTTTCATTTCAGTTATTGTATTGTTCATCTCTGTTTGTTTGTTCTTTGATTCATCTATGTCTTTGTTAAAGATGTCTTGCATCTTCTCGATCTTTGCCTCCATTCTTTTTCTGAGGTCCTGGATCATCTTCACTATCATTATTCTGAATTCTTTTTCTGGAAGGTTGCCTATCTCCACTTCATTTAGTTGTTTTTCTGGGGTTTTATCTTGTTCCTTCATTTGGTACAAAGTCCTCTGCCTTTTCATTTTGTCTATCTTTCTGTGAATGTGGTTTTTCTTCCACAGCCTGCAGGAATGTAGTTCTTGCTTCTGCTGTCTGCCCTCTGGTGGATGAGGCTATCCAAGAGTGGCAATTGATGTGACTTCTTAAGACTGTTGATTGTGTTCCGTTCAGATAATGCATATATAGGGCTTAGCAGAACACTTGACAGTGATGGTAAATGGATAATTATTATCATTATCATTGACTTATGTTATCAGGATTGAGCATCAAGGGATCTACGGTTCTTCCTAGTCTCTATTGCTTAAAAATATATTTTGCAATTTCCAAGAAGTCACTTTAAACCACACTGTGCTTTCGATTGTGTTTCAGTCCAAGGGAATAATAACCCCTGTCAATACTATTTACCGTAAGTGGTTTAAGGAAAATGTAATGATTTAATGAATCTCAAACCCAGTATCACTTTTTTAATGGGTAATCGCCAGTTGAAGTGCTTAGGGTGTCCAGAAAAATTTCTAAAGATCCCCAGGCAAGGATAATGAAAAGCCAGTTCTCCCTCCATCAAAGGACAAGACATTAGCCCAGCCTAATGTCAGGTTCTGCCCAGACCATCCTGAAGAGAAAACAACTGATAGGTTGAATTGGTGCGCCACTTATACAGACAGCAACTGGGCAGGGTGCAATGATAATGCACTTAACATCTTCCTCTAGGTCGACCATTGCTGGGTGAAGATCCAGAATAGCAGAAACTTTTCAAAAGAAGAATTTTAAGGTAATATTTTCCTTCTCATACCCCTACAAGAATCTTGAAAACAGGCTTCTCATATTTTTAATTTGCAAAGGATGTAATTTCTGGTATATTGTAGATATACCTGATGAATATGTTTTAGATATCCTTTTTCCAAATCTTGGCACTACAAGTATAGTTCACTCAGTTTATGGAAAATGTTTAGCATATGACTGAACAATTGGAAATATAGTTCTCACTGAAAAAAATTTCAAATATGAAGAGAATTACCATTTATAAGTAAAAGTCTGACTTCATTTGTCAATTTCAGTAAATGTGTAAATGACACTCTATTGTATCTTCCTTCTGAATTCCAAATCTAATATTAATTGGTGGATAGTAAGATAGAAAGCAAGGTAGAAGCCCACTTTGTGGTCTCAGAACTATCTCCCAGGATCCATGCAGTTTCAATAAGAGATACACTATTTTTGAGATCTATAGTTTCCACTTGTTTCTTTCTTTTAAATCCCACTGCTTTGCTGAGATTTTCATTTGTTTTAAGAGAATCTGTAACTGCTTCATAATTACTTTAGGATGGTCACTTCAAAATTCTTGTCATTATTCCAACATTATTCACTTCAGCGTTGGCATCTGTACGTTGTCTTTTATTATTCAAGATGTGATTTTCTTGATTCTTGGTATTTTGATCTCTGTCATATCCTGGGCATTTTGAATACCACACTATCAGACTCTGGACCCTATTTATCTTTATTGTTTGCGTGATATTTCGGTGTAACACAGAGTGGTATGGGTTATATGTTCAGATTCCTGTTCTGATTCCACCCTAGCAAAAGTGGATTACTCTGTCACACTGCCTCAGTGGTAGCTGAACTCCCACCCCAGCGCTGCCTACCTTTCCAATGAACGAGAGGCACCAATTCACAACATTTTGTTGCCTCAGAATGGGAGTATAAGCTCAGTTCCCCTCTGGGCATTGGTGACACTATGGAAGGGGGATGGGAATGGCAGACTGAATAATTTGTGGCTGCCTGCAGGGCTGGGGGAAGAAGCTTGGCTAGCTTGCCACTGGTCTCTGAGACTTCAAGGGAAAAAGAGGGAAAGCTGAGTGCGAAGCAACCCTGCCTCCCACTACCGGGTTTTGTCTTGATGATGAGTGGAGGAGAGGCTCAGCTCTCAAAAGGGCCCAGCACACAAAGACGGGTGAGGGAGAAAGTGGAGTGTTGAGTAGTCCCACCTGATACCACCTCATTAATGCCGGGTGGACGTGGAGGTTCAGCTAACCACTGGCATCACTGACACCAGAAATGGGGATAATGGAATGCTTACTAGTCCCAATCTGCACTGCCTCCTTCAGTGTCATTGTTGTTGAATGGGGGTGGAGCCTTAGGTTGCTGATGGACCCCTCTGATATTACCCTGATGGGTGAATTGAATGGTCATCACCTGCTTCAGAGAGGCAGGGTAGCAGATTAGCCCCCCCCCAGCCTCTGAAACCTCAGGGGTTGGGGTAAAGTTTTTCCATTGGTGTTTGTCTGGAGAGGAGGTGCATTATTACCAAACAGGTCTTCTGTGTTTAGACCACACTTTTCATGATCCTTTGGCTAGAGGAATAGACTTTTCTTAGAGCTTTGTGTGTATCATTGTTGGTGGTTCTGAGTTGGAGGCTTCTGCAGTGCCCTATCTGGGACGTTCTGGAGGAAATAAGAAAACTGAGGGAACTTTACTCTTGTGTCCTTGTTCAAGTCCCAAGGACAGTAAGCAGTTCATCTTCTGCTTTCTACCCCTTACATTTTCCTTTGCTTTTTTGCTATGCTATAGCCACGTTGTTGTTATTATGTTCTCAAGCTTAGCTGGTACTGGAAGTTTCAAGGAAATTGATTTTAATCAGTATTTTTTTTATGTGAACCATTTTTAAAGTCTTTATTGAATTTGTTACAATATTGCTTCTGTTTTACGCTTTTGGGTTTTTTGTCTGCAAGGCATGTGGGATCTTAGCTCCCCGACCAGGGACCAAACCCGCCCCCCCTGCATTGGAAGGCAAAGTCTTAACCACTGGACCATGAGGGAAGTCCCTAGTCATTATATTTTGATGATTCTGGTGAGCTTACCAGAATCTGCTCATCTTTTGATCACCCACTGGATTGGAGAGCAGTTCCTCAATAAGAAAATGTAACATCAAGCTTGCCTTTTCAGTACTTTGCTTCTCCTTGAACTTCCTGATGCCTGAGCTGCCATGGCCCGTGATGGGCTCTTCCTGAAATGTGGCAGATCAAATTCATTTTCTGTGTTTTCAGGTTTCCAAGTATGATGCTCATTTAACTCTCTAAGTTATACATTATTTTAAAAATATGTTTCTCTGAGTAGTAAAGCAATACTAGTTGCAAACCACTGCGTCTTGCTTATTCAAAAGTATTCTTTACCAGTGGGAGTCTAAATGATATGGTCTGGTTTGCCAATGGAATTCATGAATGAAAATTTCAGCTACAGAGAAGAGACTGGTAAACTTTTCTCTCAGTTTAGAGACTGGTGTCCTAGTTTTGATAACTAGGTTCAAGACTGGAAGCCTGTGAAACCTTCAAAATGTGGAAAAGAGTATTATGGTTTTTTGTTTAATGAATTCCATGGGTTGGGAAGGGGGTCATGAAATTCTTGAGTGAATGTGAAAGAATGGCGAGAATATTATATGAAGAACACATAAAGTTCCTATACGAATGAGTAAAAAGGCCAAGTATCCATTCTCTGTCATCTCCTTGTAATGATTATTTTTTTTTCCTGCAGAACTTGTTTGCATATGTATTTGTGTCTGATTTAGCATTAGACTCATTGGTCAGGTTGTGGAGCTGAAGCTGTGAGCTCTCTGTCTGTGAATCTGTAAATGAAAAGCTTTTCTTCCTAAGACTGTGAGGGTTTAATATTTTTTATACTAAAAAGGATTTAATAAGTCTTATTATTTTCTTAAAATTATCATATCTTAGTTTGTTTGGCTTATTGCATCTGAAAAATGTTTAAATAGTTTTAATAAAAAGAAATACGATAAGTCCCGGAGAAGAAACTAATCTTCCACTACTTTCAATTTGCTGTCCTTTCAATATACGATCAATATACAGAAGTCACTTGTCTTTCCACACACTTGCAATGAGCAATCTAAAATGAAATTTAGAAAACATTTCCTTTTACAATGGTATCAAAAAAATAAAATACTTATGAGTTAATTTAACAAAAAAATTACAGAATCCACATCTGAAAAATACAAAATATTGTTAAAAGTTATTAAACAAGATCTAAATAAATGGGAAAATATCCCATGATCGTGGATCAGAACACTTAATATTATTAGGATGGCAATAATCTCCAAATTGATCTACAGATGTAATGCAATGTCTGTCAGAAACACAGCAGATTGCTTTGTAGAATTTAACAAGCTGACTTTTAAATGCATACATATGGAATTGCAAGGAACTCATATTAGTCAAAACAAACTTGAAAAAGGATAAAGCAAGAGGACTCCCAGTTCTCTATTTCAAGGCTTACCACAAAGCGATGGTAATCAAGATACTGTGATACTGGCACAGGGATATACATATAGCTCAACAGAATAGAATGGAGAGTCCAGAAACAACACCAAGCACCTTTGGTTAAGCAATTTTTGACAAGGGTTTCAAGGCCATTCAATGGGAAATAAGAATAGCCTTTTCTGCAAATGCTACTGGGACAACTAGATAGCCACACACAACAGAATGGAGCTGGAACTTTAATCTCACATGATATACAAAAATTAACACCAAATGGATCAAAAAACTAAATGTGAGATCTAAATTCATAAAATCTTTAGAAGAAAATATAGGGGTAAATCTTGATGACCTTGGATATTGCAAAGAATTATTAGATACGTCAACAAAAGCACAAGTGAGAAAATATAGACATTAGGGACTTTATCAAAAGTGAGACTTTTCTTCAAAGGACATCATCCAGAAAGTGAAAATAGCACCCACAGAATTGAGGGAACTATTTGTAAATCATATATCTGATAAGAGACTTGTATCCTTAATATGTAAGGAACACTTACAACTCACTAATAAAAAGACAACTAACCCAATTTTTAAAACTGGGCAAGTGATCTTAATAGACATTTCTCCAAGCAACATATAAAAATGCGCAATGAGATACTCAGCATCATTAGTCATTGGGGAAATTCAAATCAAAACCACAATGAGATACCACTTCAAACCCACTAAAGTAGCTGGAATGAAAAAGGCAGGTAACACCGAACATTAGTGAGGATACAGAGAAATCCGAACCCTCATACACTCCTGGTGGGAATGTAAAATGGCACAGCCACTTTGTAAAACAGTCTGCAATTTCCTGAAATGAACGAACAGAGTTACCATACAACCCAATAATTCCACTCTAGGTATATATCCAAGAGAAATGAATACATATTCACACAAAAATTAGTGGGAAGCAGCCGCATAGCACAGGGAGATCAGCTCGGTGCTATGTGACCACCTAGAAGGGTGGGATAGGTAGGGTGGGAGGGAGGGAGACGCAAGAGGGAAGAGATATGGGAACATATATATATGTATAACTGATTCATTTTGTTATAAAGCAGAAACTAACACACCATTGTAAAGCAATTATACTCCAATAAAGATGTTAAGAAAATTACAGAGTAAAGTTTATAGCAGCATTATTCATAATGGCCCAAAGTGGAAACAATCCAATTGCCCATCAACTGACTGACAGTTAAACAAAGTGAGGTATATCCACACTACAGACTATTATTCAGAAATGAAAAGGAGTGATTTACTGATATATCCTACAACATGGATCAACATTGAAAATATATACTAAGTGAAAGAAGCCAGTCACAAAAGGCCACATATTATATAATTTCATTCACGTAAAATGTCCAAAATAGGCAAATCTTTAAAGACAAAGTAGATTATTAGTTGCTTAAGGCTTAAGGGATAGGAGTATAAGCGGTGACAACTCAAGGGTTGGGTGCGTCTTTTTGAAGTGATGAAAACGTTCTAAAATTGACTATGGTGGTGGTGGCTGTGAATATCCTAAAGACAACTGAATTGTACAGTTTGGGTGAATTGTATGATATGTGAATTATATCTCACTAAAGCAGTCAAATACACAAACAAAACAAAAAAACCCCAAGAGACATAAATCTATGTATTTCAAACTTAAAATATATTTCAAATAGACAATTTTTATAAGCCTATATCTGTTAAAGAAATTGAATCAATAACTAATAGCTTTCTAAAACAGAAAGCATCAACCCAGATGGCTTAATTGGTGATTTATACCAATACATTTATGTAAGAAATTAGAATAAGTCTCTATAATCTCTTCCAGAATCCTCAACAACATGTTAGCAAATAGAATCTTACAATATATTTAAAAATTATACACCATGACCATGTGGGATTCATTACAAGTATGTAAGGTTGATTCAACATTTGAAAATCAATTAATGTAATCCTTCAAATCAACAGCATAAGGAAGAAAGCTCCCATGCTTATATTAACGATGCAGAAGTATTTGACACAATCCAATACCCATTAATGATAAAAGCTGTCAACAGACTGAGAATAGGGTGTAATTTCCTCAACTTAAAGGGCTTGAGGACAGGTTCAGAGGTCACCAATGTTAGTAAGAGATAATGATGAATGTAGGCAGTCACTGGCTATCAACTTGGGGAAACAATTCCTATGGCACTGTCTGAAAACAAAAATAGAAAGAAGTAATTAACAGTTCAGGGTTGTGAAGCCTCTCTCTCTCTGCCTCTCCATCTTTCTCTCCTTCCTCTCCTTCCCCTGGGTAGCTCCCACCCAGACTACCCAGACTCCCTTCTCCAGTGGCACAAGGGCCAGCATTTCAAACCCATGCTGCAGGGCTTTCTTACACCCTCTTCCTTCCTCTAGGGCCCCACTGAAGGCTGTGGAGAGAAGAGGGAATGAGGTGGGAGCCCAGGGCTCTGCTACCTCACTGGGGGTCCAGCACTCTGACAAGACCTGGACACCCCCCAGGGATGGCCCAGGATGCTGGGGCAGAGAGGAGAGTGAGGTGGGGTTCAGGAGGCAGGGAGGGAGACGGAGGGGGATGAAGACAGAAAGGGAGTGAAGGTAGGAGGGGAGAGATGAGAGAGACATAGGGGCACAGAGACAAGGGAGAGAGAGAAAACAAAGGGAAGGGAAAGAAGCTCTCCCGTGGTGGGGGTCAGTGAAGAAGAGGAAAGAAAGGGGAAATGGTGCCTCTGCTGCAGCCCTTCCCTTCACCTGCCCCTGAATGGCCCTGGTACCCCAGGTAGGAATGGAAAATATGCACAATTTGGGCTGGTGACCCATTGGATGCTGGTTGAAACTTTGTCACCTGTGTGAGCTCAACCAGACTTGGGCATGGAAAACAGAGCAGCCATGGGGGCAGACCTTCCCCAGAAGGAGGAAAGGGTCAGGTCCCAGGTCAGCATGGGGCTGAGGATCTGTGGCCCCCTCTTATGATCACCGTCCTCTCTCCTGATGGCCCCTTCACCTGTCTGAGTTGGTTCTTTATCTGAGAGCTCATACCTGTCTCAGGATGCCCAGGGTTCCTGTGAAGGACCAGGCAGGATGATGTGACATGTGCATACTGGCACAGGGATATACATACAGCTTAACAGAATGGAATGGAGAGTCCAGAAACAACAGGAGGGAGGAGAAGTGCTCCTGAGAGACCTGTCCTGCTGTCTTTTCTACCACCTCTGCCCTCTGCCTTCCACCCCTGCCTCAGGAAGCCCTCTGCTCACTGGGGGGGTGGGGCCCACGTCTGGCCCCTTGACTCAAAGAACACTGCTTTTTCCCAAGGAGGGCCCAGCTCCTGGCATTTGGCCAGAGAAATGAATGTCATGATGGTAGCTAAATAGAACCTCAGACCTTAGCCTGGGGAAGTAAAGCCCCCATGCCAACCTAGGATTGAAAGGGAGACCCTTTAGGAGCAAGGCAAGGAGAGCCCCTCTCAGACAGAGGAGGAAACCTCTATGTCTGTATGGATTAGGCAGGCCTGCCTCAATATTAGACTGCAAGAAGGACCGCAGAACCTCCAGCCCCCATACTGTCAACTTGAGGCAAACTGAGGTACTGGTGAGGAGTTGCTGCATCTCCTTAGCAGGAGTTTCCTCCTTTGCCTTTAGACAATCTCCCTGGTCCTTCTGTAGTCAGCCTGTTCCATGTTGTCACTTCTCTGAACCTGCCCTTAGAAGACTGAGAATATTAATTCCTAGTAATGAAAAGGACAGATCATCAACTTTTCCTGGCTCCAGCAAAGTACCTAGCATTTCTACATAAGACTAATACAACTCCTTCTGAGCTATCTCACCTATATATTCTCTGTACTTTGCCAAAGTACTCACTGTGATCTCAAACCACCTCCCTGAAGTTCCATCCTCCCAATTCTACATCTCTTTCTTTGGAGGAATTATTCCTCTCCACATGTTAACATGGATATGGTCTTGATAATGCCTTTGGTTCACTGAAAAGAATTTTCCTGAGATGAGGCCATAGGCTCAGAGCTGGTATTATGGTATGGGGTAGAACAGATGGAATAGAGGGCAGATTTGTCTCCCTGACCCTAAACAGTAACACTCTAATTCTTCTTTCATCACTCTAAACCCTTGAACTTGGGCAGCAACAAACTGTACGCGCCGGATGGCCTGTCTCCCATTATACAGACGGTCCCCATAGTAAAGATCCTGAACCTCTGCCAAACTGAGGTGAGAAGAGGGAGCCAGATCAAAGTTGTGTTGAGAGTGGAGGTGGGTAGTGGTCCTCACAGTGATGACAGGAGGAAGGTGAGGGTACCTGTGGGGGAGGGTGGGGATTTGGGAAGTGGAGAGAAGGAAGGAGTTCATGAATTCTAAGAAAGTCCTCTACACATGTTCACTCCACTGATACCACCACTATAATAAAGCAATTAATTAATCCTTGTATTCCTCAGGCTGCCAAGAGGGAGAAAGGAGAAGAATGAAAGTGTTAAATGTTTGGCCATCTATTCTGCTTGCTGACACATTGCACTCATACTGACTACACAGGGGCCCATTTGGGAATCACCCATTGCTCTGTCTCCATCTTGCTCCTGGTAGGATGAAAGATGTATACCAAAACTGTTGTGTTCAGGACAATTGCCATACCTCCCTGGGTAAACATCCTCGGATTTGCTCTTCTTTGAAATGAACTAACTTGGTCATTGTAATCTGATTTGGGAACAATACATCAATGCTCCAAATGCCAGAACAAAGTCCTAGGAAAATATCATAACCAATGAAGCAAAATCACTGACTTTTATAATCTAAAAAGAAGTATTTCACAGCTCTAAAAACGTTGGAAACCTCACTATGGTTTTATTTCCTGGGATATGAGAGATTGGGAGTATCCACAGCCCAGGAGAAAGCAAGCACAGTTGGAAGGACTTCGGCTGAGGGACTAATCTATGATGTTAGTTTGGGCTCTGTGTTTTTCATGCTGGGTCACCTGGGAATATTCATTTAACATCTCTAAACCTTACCTCCCTTTAATACGCTAGGGGCATCATAAAATATGCCCTGAATGTTTGGTGCTGTGGTTCAAAGGTCAAAGGTAAATTTTCTACTTGAAAGAAGAATTAGAAAAATGAAAAAGAGGTCTGAAGAAAATATACAGAACGTAACATGAAGAGACAGAATGATGGAAAGTACCAAAAGAGAGTGGGTGAGAGTTAAAGGGAATATGGTGAATAAATCTAATACATGTTTAATCAGAGTCCAAGAAAGAAAGAGTGGAGAATTATTTGAAGAGATTATGATTGAGAAATATCCAAAGTAACCAAAGACATCAAACTGTTATAACCATATTAATAAGAGAAAAATACATTAAGAAAAATATTACTGTAGAAGAGTACTTCAGGTGCCAAATTCAGAGCAAGACATGTTTGAAGAGTCCTTGGTTTTGGTAGAATGACTTTGATTCATTCTACCAAATAATATTCCTGAACTGAGGAGACTGCGGTTCATTTCCACAACTAGTCTTAGTGCTCCAGCTGTGTGTCAGACATGAGCCTCTGAGGTGGGAGAGCCGAGTTCAGGACATTGGTCCACCAGAGACCTCCTGGCCCCATGCAATATCAAATGGTGAAAGATCTCTCAGATATCTCCACCTCAATGCTAAGACGCAGCACTACTCAATGACCAGCAAGCTACAGTGATGGACACCCTATGTGAAACAAATAGCAAGACAGGAACATAAACCACCAATTAGCAGAGAGGCTGCTTAAAATCATAATAAGGTCACAGACACCCCGTAACACACCACCAGACACAGTCCTGCTCACCAAAAAGACAAGATCCAGCCTCATGCACCAGAACACAGGCACCATTCTCCTCCACCAGGAAGCCTACACGACCCACTAAACCAACCTTACCCACTGGGGGCAGATACCAAAAAAATGGGAACTACAAACCAGCAGCCTGCAGAAAGGAGACCCCAAACACAAAGAGTTAAGCAAAATGATAAGACAGAGAAACACACAACAGATGAAGGAACAAGGTAAAACAAATGAAGAGGAAATAGGAAGCATACCTGAAAAAGAATTCAGAGTTATGATAGTAAAGATGATACAAAATCTTGAAAATAGAATGGAGAAAATACAAGAAACGTTTAACAAGGACCTAGATGAACGAAAGAGCAAACAAACAATGATGAATAACACAATAAACAAAATTTTAAATTCTCTAGAAGGAATCAATAGCAAAATAACTGAGGCAGAAGAACGGACAAGTGAACAGGAAGATAAAATAGTGGAAATAACTACTGCAGAGCAGAATAAAGAAAAAGAATGAAAAGAATTGAGGACAGTCTCAGGGACCTTTGGGACAACATTAAATGCACCAACATTTTAATTATAGGAGTGCCAGAAGAAAAAGAGAAAAAGAAAGGGACTGAGAAAGTATTTGAACAGATTATGGTCAAAAACTTCCCTAATATGGGAAAGGAAACAGTTAATCAAGTCCAGGAAGCACAGAGAGTCCCACACAGAATAAATCCAAGGAGAAACACGCCAAGACACATATTAATCAAACTGTCAAAAATTAAATACAAAGAACAAATATTAAAAGCAGCAAGGGAAAAACAACAAGTAATAGATAAGTGAATAGCCGTAAGTTTAACAGCTGATCTTTCAACAGAAACTCTGAAAGACAGAAGGGACTGGCAGGACATATTTAAAGGGATGAAAGAAAAAACCTACAACCAAGATTATTCTAACCAGCAAGGATCTCATTCAGATTTGACAGAGAAATTAAAAGCTTTACAGACAAGGAAAAGCTAAGAGAATTCAGCACCACCAAACCAGCATTACAACAAATGCTAAAGGAACTTCTCTAGTCAGGAAACAAAAGAGAAGGAAAACACCTACAATAATAAACCCAAAACAATTAAGAAAATGGGAATAGGAACATACATATTGATAATTACCTTAAATGTAAATGGATTAAATGCTCCCACCAAAAGACACAGATTGGCTGAATGGATACAAAAACAAGACCCATATATATGCTGTCTACAAGAGATCCACTTCAGACCTAGAGACAAGTACAGACTGAAAGTAAGGGGATGGAAAAAGATATTCTGTGCAAATGGAAACCAAAAGAAAGCTGGAGTAGCAATTCTCATATCAGACAAAATAGACTTTAAAACAAACACTATTAAAAGAGACAAAGAAGGACACTAGATAATGATCAAGGGATCAATCCAAGAAGAAAATAAAACAATTGTAAATATTTATGAACCAAACATAGGACCATCTCAATACATAAGGCAAATACTAACAGCCATAAAAGGGGAAATCGACAGTAACACAATCATAGTAGGGGACTTTAACACCTCGCTTTCATCAATGGACAGATCATCCAAAATGAAAATAAATAAGGAAACACAGGCTTTAAATGATACATTAAAAAAAGATGGACTTAACTGATATTTACAGGACATTCCATCCAAAAACAACAGAATACACATTCTTCTCAAGTGCTCATGGAACATTCTCCAGGAGAGCTCATATCTAGGGCCATAATCAAGCCATGGTAAATTTAAGAAAATTGAAATCAATGAAGTATCTTTTCTGATCACAACGCTATGAGACTACATATCAATTAGAGGAAAAAAGTCTGTAAGAAATACAAACACATGGAGGATAAAAAACACACTAACCAAGAGATCACTGAAGATACCAAAGAGGAAATCAAAAAAAACATAGAAACAAATGACAATGAAAACACAACGACCAAAACACTATGGGATGCAGCAAAAGCAGTTCTAAGAGGGAAGTTTATATCTTTACAAGCCTACCTTAAGAAACAAGAAATATCTCTAATAAACAACCTAACCTTACACCTAAAGCAATTACAGAAAGAAGAACAAAAAAGCCCCAAAGTTAGCAGAAGGAAAGAAACCATAAAGATCACATCAGAAAGAAATGAAAAATAAATGAAGGAAACGATAGCAAAGATCAATAAAACTAAAAGCTGGTTCTTTGAGAAGATAAACAAAATTGATAAACCATTAGCAAACTTATCAACAAAATAAGGGACAAGGCTCAAATCAATAGAATTAGAAATGAAAAAGGAGAAGTAACAACTGACACTGCAAAGGATATACAAAGGATACACTGAAATACAAAGGATCATCAGAGATTACTACAAGCAAATATATGCCAATAAAATGGATGACCTGGAAGAAATGAAAAATTCTTAGAAATGCACAAACTTCTGAGACTAAACCAGGAAGAAATAGAAAATATGAACAGACCAATCACAAGCACTGAAATTGAAACTGTGATTAAAAATCTTCCAACAAACAAAAGCTCAGGAACAGATGGCTTCACAGGCGAATTCTATCAAACATTTCAAGACAAGCTAACACCTATACTTCTCAAACTCTTCCAAAATATAGCAGAGGGAGGAACACTCCCAAGTCACTCACCACAATGACAACAAAAGCAGACAAATATGTCACAAGGCAAAAAACCTACAGGCCACTATCACTGATGAACATAGATGCAAAAATCCTCAACAAAATACTAACAAACAGAATCCAACAGCACATTAAAAGGCTCATACATTATGATCAAGTGCGGTTTATCCCAGGAATGCAAGGATTCTTCCATATATGCATATCAATCAATGTGATATACCAATTTAACAAATTGAAGGGGAAAAACCATATGATCATCTCAATATATGCAGAGAAAGCTTTTGACAAAATTTAACACCGATTTATTAAAAAATGCCCTCCAGAAAGTAGGCATAGAGGGAACTTTATTCAACATAATAAAGGCCATATATGACAAATGCACAGCCAACATCATCCTCAATGGTGAAAAACTGAAACCATTTCCACTAAGATCAGGAACAAGACAAGGTTGCCCACACTCACCACTATTATTCAACATAGTTTTGGAAGTTTTAGCCTCAACAATCAGAGAAGAAAAAGAAATAAACAGAATCCAAATTGGAAAAGAAGTAGTAAAGATGTCACTGTTTGCAGATGACATGATACTATACATAAAGAATTCTAAAAATGCTACCAGAAAACTAATAGAGCTAATCAATGAATTTGCTAAAGTATCAGGATACAAAATGAATGCTCAGAAATCTCTTGCATTCCTATACACTAATGATGAAAATCTGAAAGCTAAATTAAGTAAACACTCCCATTTACCATTGCAAAAAAAGAATAAAATATCTAGGAATAAACCTACCTAGGAGACAAAAGAACTCTGTGCAGAACATTATAAGATACTGATGAAAGAAATTAAAGATGATACAAATAGATGGAGAGATATACCATGTCCTTGGATTGGAAGAATCAAAGTTGTGAAAATGACTCTATTACCCAAAGCAATCTACAGATTCAAAGCAATCCCTATAAAACTACCACTGGCATTTTCCACAGAACTAGAACAAAAAATTTCACAATTTGTATGGAAACACAAAAGACCCCAATTAGCCAAAGCAATCTTGAGAAAGAAAAAGAGAGCTGGAGGAATCAGGCGCCCTGACTTCAGACTATACTACAAAGCTACAGTAAACAAGACAGTCTGGTACTGGCACAAAACAGAAATATACATCAATGGAACAGGATAGAAAGCCCAGAGATAAACCCATGCACATATGGTTACCGTATCTTTGATAAAGGAGGCAAGAATATACAGTGGAGAAAAGACAGCCTCTTCAATAAGTGGTGCTGGGAAAACTGGACAGGTACATGTAAAAGTATGAGATTAGAACACTCTCTAACACCACACACAAAAATAAGCTCAAAATGGATTAAAGACCTAAATGTAAGGCCAGAAACTCTCAAACTCTTAGAGGAAAACATAGGCAGAACACTCTATGACATAAATCACAGCAAGATCCGTTTTGACCCACCTCCTAGAGTAATGGAAATAAAAACAAAAATAAACAAATGGGACCTAATGAAACTTCAAAGCTTTTGCACAGCAAAGGAAACCATACACAAGACCAAAAGACAACCCTCAGAATGGGAGAAAATATTTGCAAATGAAGCAACTGACAAAGGATTAATCTCCAAAGTATACAAGCAGCTCATGCAGCTCAATATCAAAAAAACAAACAACCCAGTGCAAAAATGGGCAGAAAACCTAAATAGACATTTCTCCAAAGCAGATATACAGATTGCCAACAAAGACATGAAAGAATGCTCAATATCATTAATCATTAGAGAAATGTAAATCAAAACTACAATGAGATATCATCTCACACCGGTCAGAAGGGCCATCATCAAAAAATCTACAAACAATAAGTGCTGGAGAGGGTGTGGAGAGAAGGAAACACTCTTGCACTGCTGGTGGGAATGTGAATTGATACAGCCACTGTGGAGAACAGTATGGAGGTTCCTTAAATAAATAAAAATAGAAATACCATAAGATGCTTCAATCCCACTACCTGGCATATACCCTGAGAAAACCATAATTCAAAAAGGGTCATGTACCAAAATATTCATTGCAGCTCTATTTACAATAGCCAGGACATGGAAGCAACCTAAGTGTCCATCAACAGATGAATGGATAAAGAAGATGTGGCACATATATACAATGGAATATTACTCAGCCATAAAAGAAACGAAATTGAGTTATTTGTAGTGAGGTGGATGGACCTAGAGTCTGTCATACAAAGTGAAGTAAGTCAGAAAGAGAAAGACAAATACCATATGGTAACACATATATATGGAATCTAAGGAAAAAAATGTCATGAAGAACCTAGGGGTAAGACAGGAATAAAGACACAGACCTACTAGAGAATGGACTTGAGGATATGGGGAGGAGGAAGGGTAAGCTGTAACAAAGTGAGAGAGTGGCATGGACATATATACACTACCAAACGTAAAATAGATAGCTAGTGGGAAGCAGCCACATAGCACAGGGAGATCAGCTCAGTGGTTTGTGACCACCTAGAGAGGTGGGATAGGTAGAGTGAGAGGGAGGGAGACACAAGAGGGAAGAGATAAGGGAAGATATGTATATGTAAAACTGATTCACTTTGTTATAAAGCAGAAACTAACACACCATTGTAAAGCAATTATACTCCAATAAAGATGTTTAAAAAAAAAAGAAAAAGGGGAGGAACCGAAAACAACACTTTGCCTAAATAACTAGAAAATGTTAATACCTTTTACAGAAAACAAAAGAGATAAACACAAAAACAAGAAAAAGTTGTGTTTGGGGCGGGCAAACAAACAAGCCAAAACAAAGAATTCAGACGGAAAGCTCTCACGGTCAGGAAGAAAAAAAAAAAAACAGAAGAAGATGTGGCACATATATACAGTGGAATATTACTCAGCCATAAAAAGGAATGAAACTGTGTTATTTGTAGTGAGGTGGATGGACCTAGAGACCATCATACAGAGTGAAGTAAGTCAGAAAGAGAAAAGCAAATACCGTATGCTCACATATGTATATGGAATCTAAAAAAAAAAGAAAAAGAAAAAGGTCAGAAGAACCTAGGAGCATGACAGGAATAAAGATACAGACCTACTAGAGAATGGACTTGAGGATACGGGGAGGGGGAAGGGTAAGCTGGGACAAAGTGAGAGAGTGGCATGTACATATATACACTACCAAAGGTAAAATAGGTAGCTAGTGGGAAGCAGCCGCATAGCACAGGGAGAACAGCTCAGTGCTTTGTGACCACCTAGAGGGGTGGGATAGCGAGGGTGGGAGGGAGGGAGATGCAAGCGGGAAGAGATATGGGGACATATGTATATGTACAACTGATTCACTTTGTTATAAAGCAGAAACTGACACACCATTGTAAAGCAATTATACTCCAATAAAGATGTTTTTAAAAAAAGACATATTAATCAAACTATCAAAAATTAAATACAAAGAAAATATATTAAAAGCAGCAAGGGAAAAGCAACAAATATCACACAAGGAAATCCCAATAAGGATAACAGCTGACTTTTCTGCAGAAACTCTGCAAGCCAGAAGCGAGTTGCAGGACATATTTAAAGTGATGAAAGAGAAAAAACTACAACCAAGATTACTCTACCCAGCAAGGATCTCATTCAGATTTGATGGAGAAATTAAAACCTTTACAGACTAGCTAAAGCTGTAAGAATTCAGCACCACCAAACCAGCTTTACAAGTGTTAAAGGAACTTCTCTAGGCAGGAAACACAGAGAAGGAAAAGATCTACAATAACAAACCCGAAACAATTAAGAAAATGGTAATAGGTACATACATATAGAAAATTACCTTAAATGTAAATGGGTTAAGTGCTCCCACCAAAAGACATAGACTGCCTGACTGGTTACAAAAACAAGACCAATATATATGCTGTCAACAAGAGTCCACTTCAGACCTAGGGACACATACAGACTGAAAGTGCGGGGATGGAGAAAGTTATTCCATGCAAATAGAAATCAAAAGAAAGCTAGAGTAGCAATACTCATCTCAGGAAAAAAAGATAGTTTAGTTTGATAGGGATTGCATTGAATCTGTAGATTGCTTTGGGTAGTATAGTCATTTTCACTATGTTGATTCCTCCAATCCAAGAACATGGTATATCTCTCCAACTGTTTCTATCATCTTTAATTTCTTTCATCAGTGTCTTATAGCTTTCTGCATACAAGTCTTTTGCCTCCTTAGGTAGGTTTATTCCTAGGTATTTTATTCTTTTTGTTGCAATGGTAAATGGGAGTGTTTCCATAATTTTTTCTTTCATTTCTTTTTCATATTTTTCACCACTAGTGTATAGGAATACAAGAGGTTTCTGTGCATTAATTTTGTATCCTGCTACTTTACCAAATTCATTGAATAGCTCTAGTAGTTTTCTGGTAGCATCTTTAGGATTCTCCATTGATAGTATCATATCACCTGCAAACAGTGAGAGTTTTACTTCTTTTTTCCAATTTGGATTCCCTTTCCTTTCCTTCCCTTCTCTGATTGCTGTGGCTGTAACTTCTAAAACTATGTTGAATAATAGTGGTGCGAGTGGGCAACCTTACCTTGTTCCTGATCTTAGGGAAAATGGTTTCAGTTTTTCCCCATTGAGAACGTTGTTCGCTATGGGTTTGTCATATATGGCCTTTATTGTGTTGAGGTAGGTTCCCTCTACGCCTACTTTCTGGAGAGTTTTTATCATAAATGTGTGTTGAATTTTGTCAAAAGCTTTTTTGGCATCTATTGAAATGATCATATGGTTTTTATTCTTCAGTTTGTTAATATGGTGTATCACATTGGTTGATTTGCATATATTGAAGAATCCTTGCATTCCTGGGATAAATCCCACTTGATCGTGCTTTATGATCCCTTTAATGTGCTGCTGGGTTTTGTTTGCTAGTATTTTCTTGAGGATTTTTGCGTGTATGTTCATCAGTGATATTGGCCTGTAGCTTTCTTTTTTGTGACATCTTTGTCTGGTTTTGGTATCAGGGTTATGGTGACCATGTAGAATGAGTTTGGGAGTGTTCTTCCCTCTGCTATGTTTTGGAAGAGTTTGAGAAGGAGAGGTGTTAGCTCTTCTCTAAGTGTTTGAGAGAATTCGCCTGTGAAGCCATCTGGTCCTGGGCTTTTGTTTGTTGGAAGATATTTAATCACAGTTTGAAATTAAATGTTTGTGATTGGTCTGTTTATATATTCTATTTCTCCCTGGTTCAGTCTCGGAAGGTTGTGCTTTTCTAAGAATGTGTCCATTTCTTCCAGGTTGTGCATTTTATTGGCATATAGCTTCTTGTAGTAACCTCTAATTATCCTTTGTATTTCTGCAGTATCAGTTGTTACTTCTCCTTTTGCATTTCTAATTCTGTTGATTTGAGTCTTCTCCCTTTTTCTCTTGATGAATCTGGCTAATGGTTTATCAATTTTGTTTATCTTCTCAAAGAACCAGCTTTTAGTTTTATTGATCTTTGCTATCATTTCCTTCATTTCTTTTTCATTTATTTCTGATCTGATCTTTATGATTTCTTTCCTTCTGCTAACTTTGGGGTTTTTTTCTTATTCTTTCTCTAATTGCTTATGTGTAAGGTTAGGTTGTTTATTTGAGATGTTTCTTGTTTCTTGAGGTAGGATTGTATTGCTATAAGCTTCCCTCCTAGAACTGCTTTTGCTGCATCCCATAGGTTTTGGTTCATCGTCTTTTCATTGTCATTTGTTTCTAGGTATATTTTGATTTCCTTTTTGATTTCTTCAATGATCTCTTGGTTATTTAGTAGTGTATTGTTTAGCCTCCATGTGTTTGTACTTCTTAAAGTTTTTTTCCTGTAATTGATATGTAGTCTCATGACACTGTGGTTGGAAAAGACACTTGATACGATTTTAATTTTCTTAAATTTACCAAGGCTTGATTTGTGACCCAAGATATGATCTATCCTGGAGAATGTTCCATGAGCACTTGAGAAGAAAGTGAAGTGTTTTGTTTTTGGATGGAATGTCCTTTAAATATCAATTAAGTCCATCTTGTTTAATGTATCATTTAAAGCTTGTGTTTCCTTATTTATTTTCATCTTGGATGATCTGCCCATTAGTGAAAGTGGGCTGTTCAAGTCCCCTACTGTGATTCTGTTACTGTCGATTTCCCCCTTTATGTCTGTTAGCATTTGCCTTATGTCCTGAGGTGCTCCTATGTTGGGTGCATAAATATTTACAATTGTTATACCTCCTTCTTGGATTGATTCCTTGACCATTATGTAGTGTCCTTCTTTGCCTCTTGCAATAGTCTTTATTTTAAAGTCTATTTTGTCTGATATGAGTATTGCTACTCCAGCTTTCTTATGATTTCCATTTATATGGAATATCTTTTTCCGTCTCATCACTTTTAGTCTGTATGTCTCCCTAAGTCTGAAGTGGGTCTCTTGTAGACAGCATATATATGGGTCTTGTTTTTTGTATGCATTCAGCCAGTCTATGTGTTTTGGTTGGAGCATTTAATCCATTTACATTTAAGGTAATTTTCTATATGTACGCTCCTATTCCCATTTTCTTAATTGTTTTGGGTTTGTTGTTGTAGGTCTTTTCCTTCTCTTGTGCTTCCTGCCTAGAGAAGTTCCTTTAGTATTTGTTGTAAAGCTGGTTTGGTGGTGCTGAATTTTGTTACCTTTTGCTTATCTCACAAGGTTTTAAATTCTCTGTCAAATCTGAATGAGATCCTTGCTGGGATCTTCGTTGTAGGTTTTTCTCTTTCATCACATTATATATGTCTCTCCCTTCTGGCTTGAAGAGTTTTTGCTGAAAGTTCAGCTGTTAACCTTATAGGGATTCCCTTGTATGTTATTTGTTGCTTTTCCCTTGCTGCTTTTAATACTTTTTCTCTGTATTTAATTTTTGATAGTTTGATTAATATGTGTCTTGGCATGTTTCTCCTTGGATTTATCCTGTATAGGACTCTCTGTGCTTCCTGGACTTGACAGACTATTTCCTTTCCCATATTAGGGAAGTGTTCAACTATAATCTCTTCAAATATTTTCTCTGTCCTTTTCTTTATCTCTTCTTCTTGGACACTTATAATTAGAATGTTGGTGCATTTATCATTTTCCCAGAGGTCTCTGAGACTGTCCTCAATTCTTTTCATTCTTTTTTCTTTATTCTGCTCTGCAGTAGTTATTTCCACAATTTATCTTCCAGGTCACTTATACGTCCTTCTGCCTCAGTTATTCTGCTATTGATTCCTTCTAGAAAGTTTTAAATTTCATTTATTGTGTTGTTCATCATTATTTGTTTGCTCTTTAGTTCTACTAGGTCTTTGTTAAATCTTTCTTGTATTTTCTCATTCTATACCAAATTTTGGATCATCTTTACTATCCTTACTCTGAATTCTTTTTCAGGGTGACTGCCTATTTCATCTTCATTTGTTCGGTCTGATGGGTTTTTACCTCGCTCCTTCATCTGCTGTGTATTTCTCTGTCTTCTCATTTTGTTTAACCTACTGTGTTTGGGGTCTCCTTTGAGCAGGCTGCAGGTTTGTAGTTTCCATTGTTTTTGGTGTTTTCCCCAAGTGGGTAAGGTTGGTTCAGTGGGTTGTGTAGGCTTCCTGGTGGAGGGGACTGGTGCCTGTGTTCTGGTGGATGAGGTTGGATCTCATCTTTCTGGTGGGCAGGGCCGTGTCTGGTGGTTTGTTTTGGGGTGTCTGTGAACTTATTATGATTTTAGGCAGGCTCTCTGCTAATGGGTGGGGTTGTGTTCCTGTCTTGCTCATTGTTTGGTATGGGGTGTGCAGCATTGGAGCTTGCTGTTCGCTGAGTGGAGCTGGGTCTTAGTTTTGAGACAGAGATCTCTGGGAGAGGTCTCACCAATTGATATTACCTGGGGCCAGGAGTTCTCTGATGGACCAATGTCCCGAACTCGGCTTCCTACCTCAGTGGCTCAGGCCTGACACGCAGCTGGAGCACCAAGACCCTGTCACCCACATGGCTCAGAGGATAAGTGAGAAAAAAAAAGAAATATAATTTTTAAAATAAAAAAAATTTTAAATAAAAAATTTAAAAAGCAATTAAAAAAACGAAAAAGACAGCAAACAAACCAATAAGCAAATCCACCAATGATAACATGTGCTAAAAACATACTCAAAAAAAAAAAAAAGGACAGACAGAACCCTAGGACAAATGGTAAAAGCAAACCTATAAAGACAAAATCACACAAATAAGCATACACATATGCCCACAAAGAGAGAAAAAGGAAAAAAAAAATATATATATATATGGAAGAGAGCAACCAAATGAATAAACATATCTACCAATGATAATAAGCTCTAAACACTAAACTAAGATAAACATACAACGAGAAACAAATCAGATGCAGAAAGCAAACCCCAAGCCCACATTTGCTCCCGAAGTCCACTGTCTCAGTTTTGGGATGATTCTTTTTCTATTCAGGTATTCCACAGATGCAGTGTACATCAAGTTGATTGTGATTTAATCCACTGCTCCTGAGGCTGCACAAAGAAATTTCCCTTTCTCTTCTTTGTTCCCACAGGTCCTGTGATTCAGTTTTGCATTTGGCCCCGCCTCTGATATAGGTAACCCTCTGGCGTCTGTTGTTCACCCAGACAGGAGGGGGTTAAAGGAGCAGCTAATTAGGGAGCTCTGGCTCAGTCAGGCCGGGGGGAGGGAGAGGTACAGAATGTGGGGCAAGCCTGCACCGGCAGAGACTGGCATGACATTGCAACAGCCTAAGGCGCACCGTGTGTTCTCCTGGGGAAGTTGTCCCTGGATCACAGTACCCTGGCAGTGGTGGGCTGCACAGGCTCCTGGGAGGGGAGGTGTGGATAGTGACCTGTGCTTGCACACAGGCTTCTTGGTGGCTGCAACAGCAGCTTTAGCATTTCATGCCCATCTCTGATGTGCACGCTGATAGCCGCGGCTTGCACCAGTCTCTGGAGCTCGTTTAGGTGGTGCTCTGAATCCCCTTTCCTCCCTCACCCTGAAACAATGGTCTGTTGCCTCTTAGGCAGTTCCAGACTTTTTCCTGGACTCCCTCCCTGCTAGCTGTGACAGACTAGCCCCCTTCAGGCTGTGTTCACACAGCCAACCCCAGTCCTCTCCTTGGGATCTGACCTCTGACGCCCGAGCCTCAGCTCCCAGCCCCCACCTTCCTTGTCAGGTGAGCAGACAATCCTCTCAGGCTGGTGAGTGCTGCTTGGTACCGATACTCTGTGTGGGAATCTCTCCGCTTTGCCGTCTACACCCCTGTTGTTGCACTCTCCTCCGTGGCTCTGAAGCTTCCCCACACACACACCCCGTTTCCACCAGTGAAGGGGCTTCCTAGCATGTGGAATCTTTTCCTCCTTCACAGCTCCCTCCCAGAGGTGCGGGTCCCATCCCTATTCTTTTGTCTCTGTTTTTTCTTTTATCTTTTGCCCTACCCATGTATGTGGGGATTTTCTTGCTTTTGGGGAAGTCTGAGGTCTCTGCCAGTGTTCAGTAGGTGTTCTGTAGGAGTTGTTCCACATGTAGATGTGTTTTTGATGTGTTTGTGGGGAGGAAGTGATCTCCACATCTTACTCCTCCACCATCTTGAATGTACCCCCACACCATTTTATATAAGGGACTTGAGCACCATGGATTTTGGTATCGTAAGGGGTGGGGGGAGGGAGAGTCCTGGAACGAATCCCTTGTGGATACAGAGGAATAGCTGTACAGACTAAATTACAGCAAAGACACATAGTAAGCACACATAGTAGTTATAATTATTACTTGGTATATAAAATAAACCATGCAATAAAACTATTTTCTCTCTCACTTTCAATACTGTTCCATAATTTGTTCAAGAACTATTTATAACCAAAATATAAAAAGACTCACATATAAGAATCCTAAAACTTCACCAAGAAGATGGTTTCCTTGTGTACGTTTATCTCTGATTTAAAAAGTCTTTCACCAAAAGTTAGTATCATCAATCCCCTCCCCATCAAGCTAACCAAAAAAGCTACATATGTTAAAATATACCATCAAATCAATTCAATAAGCCATTTATTTGAGAGACACTGTGAACTAATAATTGTTCCATTCCATTTACTAGCAGTGACCCTAAATGGCCACTAGAGAAACATACATGATTCAAGTTGATAATATTGTGGCTTCCAACTATTTTTCCCATTTCTGTCTTCAAGAGTTTAGATCAAGTCACTACATTTGGACAGATATTCAGATCTATGTTTGGTTAAATTCATTGGAGATTTTCATAAAAGAATTGCAATTTGAGTTCCTATGTGGTTGGACTAGCCAAACAAAAACCTCAAATAAATGCCTACCATAAGATGTGGAAGAGGCCTCATGCCTCTATGTATCTGTTATTATAGATCTAAAAAATTTACCCTAGGGCTTCCCTGGTGGCACAGTGGTTGAGAGTCCACCTGCCGATGCAGGGGACACGGGTTTGTGCCCCAGTATGGGAAGATCCCACATGCCGCGGAGCAGCTGGGCCCGTGAGCCATGGCCACTGAGCCTGCGTGTCTGGAGCCTGTGCTCCACAATGGGAGAGGCCACAACAGTTAGAGGCCCGTGTACTGCAAAAATAAAAAAATAAAAAATTTACCCTAGAGCAATGATAATTCTTATGTCAACAAAGTACTCCTGGAAAGAACAGAACACAATTCCAGCACTAGGTAATTAGAATTCTTTCAAATCCATCCTAGATCTATTATTTACAATCTACAATATCAAAATATAAGAGTGGAACCAATTTCCCATGTTTTGAACTAACTTAGACACTCTCAGGTCTTTTCAAACACAAGTCATTATGCTTTGTTGGCCTCTTTCTCTAGAGTTAAAAAGTCTTTTAATTTCACTTGACAATCAGGGACCTAGGTCCAATATGTTAAGATTAGAGGGGAAAAAAGACAAGGAAAAGAATAATCTGAAAGAGGAGTAGCAGAAGGATGAGGGAAAAACGTAAGGTTGCAAGAGCCTTCTATGCTCCTTAAAGGTACTTAAGCCATCTATTCATTTAACCTAACTGCTATCAAGCACTACCCAAGTAAGTGACAATAGAATTCTAGACCTACCAGAAGAGTGGTTATCTAAACAGAAGCTCTTATTTTTCTTGCTCTACCCTCGTGTTTTAGGCTTATGGGCTCCACTCTCTGCTTCACTGGGATCATTCTGGAGCACATGTTTTTCAATCTTGGGCATCTTGATGTTATCTGGAATTGGGGCAAAAAGAAGAGGCAAGCTGTTGGTGGTGTAAGATTTGGCTCTGACCTAGGGATGAGGGGAGGAGGGCTCTTCAACTGCCTTTTTGTACCTTGACCGAACCTACTGGTCCAAGTTGAGGAAGTTGGAGACAAGGGCTTCATGGGGCTCTTACTGGAACAACTAAGTTCCTCAAACAGGCTTGGGGGAAGAAGAACGTGGGTCTAGTGGGGTTGCCTTTCCTGAAATCAAAGAAGTTTAGCATTGGGCAAGCAAAAGAGAAAAATCAAGGCCCAGAGATGGACAATGACTTGCCAGAGGGCACACTGCATGGGACTGGCCGAACTGAGAGAGGAAACTTCCTCAACTCCAGCTGTCTTTAATTAGTCTGGGAATAACCCCCTTCCTCCTTAACTTCGGCCCCAGACTCGCCTTTGTTTATGAAGAGGGCTGGCAGCTGGACTCAGGCAGCAAGAGACACCCCACAGCCCATGGGACCCTGGCTCCTCACCTCCTCCCAGTCCTTGACCAGCTGCCCCACAGTTGTCTGTTAGTGAGGCCCCTCTGCCTCTCCAATCTGGTCCTGGGATATACCATGGAGGACAGGGCAGGAGGGGAGATCAGCAGGAAGGGGTTGGGCACAACTGTGGAGATGATGAAACCAACCCAGAGTGCACCCCTGCTAATGACTCTAAGTAGAAGAGTCCAAAACCTGAAAACAAAGAGTGGCCAGTCTCCCAGGTAGCAGGACGGGTCACGTGCCCAAGGTACCATGGGAACCAAGAGAGCAGGAAAGGCAAGTGGGGATGCACCATTTGGTGATAAAGGCGGGAGGGTGAGATTCTCCAGGCTACGGGCTCATACCCTTCTTCAAATGCTCAAAGCCCTTCAGGAGCTTGCAATTAATCTTCTCAAGTCCTGTTCCTCCCCCACAGGCAGGGAACTGTCTAAAACTACTATCCTCTCTCGCCTAGTGGAAAAAAACAACACATTTAAATAACCATTTAGAAAGGAAAAGGAGAATTATTTTTTGTTTGTTTCACCTCAAGCTCATGTAGCCTTTGAAATGAAGAACCAACAGGGTTACAGAAATCCAGAGTTATGTTTTGAAGGGTTTTTTTTTCTTTTGTTTAGGTGAATCCTCCACACAATGTGAAGGAGACAAATAGGCAGTTAAACTTCCATTTTACAAATATGGAAACCAAGCATCATTTTAAAGGCCTGGAAAGGACCAAAGATGGTGGAAGAGTAAGACACGGAGATAACCTTCCTCCCCACAGATACACCAGAAATACATCTACACGTGGAACAACTCCTACAGAACACCTACTGAATGCTGGCAGAAGACCTCAGACCTCCCAAAAGGCAAGAAACTCCCCACGTACCTGGGTAGGGCAAAAGAAAAAAAGAAAAAACTGAGACAAAAGAATAGGGACGGGACCTGCACCAGTGGGAGGGAGCTGTGAAGGAGGAAAGGTTTCCACACACTAGGAAGCCCCTTCGCGGGTGGAGACTGCGGGTGGTGGAGGGGGGAGCTTCGGAGCCGCGGAGGAGAGCACAGCAACAGGGGTGCGGAGGGCAAAGCGGGGAAATTCCCGAACAGAGGATCGGTGCCGACCGGCACTCACCAGCCCGAGAGGCTTGAATGCTCACCCGCCGGGGTGGGCGGGGCTATGAGCTGAGGCTCGGGCTTTTGGTCGGGGAGCAAGGAGATGACTGGGGTTGGCTGCGTGAACACAGCCTGAAGGGGTTAGTGCACCACGGCTAGCCGGGAGGGAGTCCAGGAAAAGGTCTGGAGCTTCGGAAGAGGCAAGAGACTTTTTCTTCCGTCTTTGTTTCCTGGTGCATGAAGAGAGGTGATTAAGAGCACTGCTTAAAGGAACTCCAGAGACGGGCGTGAGCCGTTAAGGCTGCTGCTGCTGCCACCAAGGGGCCTGTGTGCGAGCACAGGTCACTATCCACACCCCTCTTCCAGGGAGCCTGTGCAGCCCACCACTGCCAGGTTCCCGGGATCCAGGGACAACTACCCCGAGAGAATGCACGGCGGGCCTCAGGCTGGTGCAATGTCACGCCGGCCTCTGCTGCCGCAGGCTCGCCCTGCACACCACGCCCCTCCCTCACCCCGGCCTGAGTGAGCCAGAACCCCCACATCAGCGGCTCCTTTAACTCCGTCCTGTCTGAGCGAAGAACAGATGCCCTCCAGCGACCTACACGCAGAGGCGGGGCCAAATCCAAAGCTGAGCCCCTGGGAGCTGTGAGAACAAAGAAGAGAAAGGGAAATCTCTCCCAGCAGCCTCAGAAGCAGCAGATTAAAGCTCCACAATCAACCTGATGTACCCTGCATCTGAGGAATACATGAATAGACAACGAATCATCCCAAATTGAGGAAGTGGACTTTGACAGCAAGATTTATGATTTTTCCCCTTTTCCTCTTTTTGTGAGTGTGTATGTTTATGCTTCTGTGTGAGATTTTGTCTGTATAGCTTTGCTTCCACCATTTGTTCTAAGGTTCTATCTGTCCTTTTTTTAAAAAAAATTTTTCTTAATAATTATTTTTTAATTTAATAACGTTATTATATTTTATTTTACTTTACCTTATTTCTTTCTTTCTTTTTTCCTTCCTTGCCTCCTTCCTTCCTCCCTTCCTTCCTTCCTTCCTTCCTCCCACCGTCCCTCCCTCCCTCCCTCCTTTCTTTCTTTCTTTCCTTCTTTCCTTCTTTTCTTCTTTCTTCCTTCCTTCCTTCCTTCCTTCCCTCCTTTCTTTCTTTCTTTCTTTCTTTCTTCCTACTTCTGCTAATTCTTTCTCTCTATTTTTTCTCCCTTTTATTCTGAGCCATGTGGATGAAAGGCTCTTGGTGCTGCAGCCAGGAGTCAGTGCTGTGCCTCTGAGGTGGGAGAACCAACTTCAGGACACTGGTCAACAAGAGACCTGCCAGCTCCACATAATATCAAACGGCGAAAATCTCCCAGAGATCTCCATCTCAACACCAGCACTCAACAACCAGCAAGCTACAGTGCTGGACACCCTATGCCAAACAACTAGCAAAACAGGAACACAACCCCACCCATTAGCAGAGATGCTGCCTAAAATCATAATAAGTCCATAGACACCCCAAAACACACGACCAGACGTGGACCTGCCCACCAGAGAGACAAGATCAAGCCTCATCCACCACAACACAGGCACTAGTCCCCTCCACCAGGAAGCCTACACAACCCACTGAACCAACCTTAGCCACTGGAGACAGACATCAAAAACAACGGGAACTATGAACCTTCAGCCTGCAAAAAGGAGACCCCAAACACAGTAAGATAAGCAAAATGAGAAGACAGAAAAACACACAGCAGATGAAGGAGCAAGATTAAAACACACCAGACCTAACAAATGAAGACGAAGTAGGCAGTCTACCTGAAAAAGAATTCAGAATAATGATAGTAAAGATGATCCAAAATCTTGGAAATAGAATAGAGAAAATGCAAGAAACATTTAACAAGGACCTAGAAGAACTAAAGATGAAACAAACAATGATGAACAACACAATAAATGAAATGAAAAATACTCTAGATGGGATCAATAGCAGAATAACTGAGGCAGAAGAACAGATAAGTGACCTGGAAGATAAAATAGTGGAAATAACTACTGCAGAGCAGAATAAAGAAAAAAGAATGAAAAGAACTGAGGACAGTCTCAGAGACCTCTGGGACAACATTAAACGCACCAACATTCGAATTATAGGGGTTCCAGAAGAAGAAGAGAAAAAGAAAGCGACTGAGAAAATATTTGAAGAGATTATAGTTGAAAACTTCCCTAATATGGGAAAGGAAATAGTTAATCAAGTCCAGGAAGCACAGAGAGTCCCATACAGGATAAATCCAAGAAATATGCCAAGACACATATTAATCAAACTGTCAAAAATTAAATACAAAGAAAGCATATTAAAAGCAACAAGGGAAAAACAACAAATAACACACAAAGGAATCCCCATAAGGTTAACAACTGATCTCTCAGCAGAAATTCTGCAAGCCAGAAGGGAGTGGCAGGACATACTGAAAGTGATGAAGGAGAAAAAGCTGCAACCAAGATTACTCTACCCAGCAAGGATCTCATTCAGATTTGATGGAGAAATTAAAACCTTTACAGACAAGCAAAAGCTGAGAGAGTTCAGCACCACCAAACCAGCTTTACAACAAATGCTAAAGGAACTTCTCTAGGCAAGAAACACAACAGAAGGAAAAGACCTACAATAACGAACCCAAAACAATTTAGAAAATGGGAATAGGAACATACATATTGATAATTACCTTAAATGTAAATAGATTAAATGCTCCCACCAAAAGACACAGATTGGCTGAATGGATACAAAAACAAGACCCATATATATGCTGTCTACAAGAGACCCACTTCAGACCTAGAGACGCATACAGACTGAAAGTAAGGGGATGGAAAAAGATATTCCATGCAAATGGAAACCAAAAGAAAGCTGGAGTAGCAATTCTCATATCAGACAAAATAGATTTTAAAATAAGGACTATTAAAAGAGACAAAGAAGGACACTACATAATGATCAAGGGATCGATCCAAGAAGAAGATATAACAATTTTAAATATTTACGCACCCAGCATAGGAGCACCTCAATACATAAGGCAAATACTAACAGCCATAAAAGGGGAAATCGACAGTAACACATTCATAGTAGGGGACTTTGACACCCCACTTTCACCAATGGACAGATCATCCAAAATGAAAATAAATAAGGAAACACAAGCTTTAAATGATACATTAAACAAGATGGACTTAATTGATATTTATAGGACACTCCATCCAAAAACAACAGAATACACATTTTTCTCAAGTGCTCATGGAACATTCTCCAGGATAGATCATATCTTGGGTCGCAAATCAAGCCTTGGTAAATTTAAGAAAATTGAAATTGTATCAAGTATCTTTTCCGACCACAACGCCATGAGACTAGATATCAATTACAGGAAAAGATCTGTAAAAAATACAAACACATGGAGGCTAAACAATACACTACTTAATAACGAAGTGATCACTGAAGAAATCAAAGAGGAAATCAAAAAATACCTAGAAACAGATGACAATGGAGACATGACGACCCAAAACCTATGGGATGCAGCAAAAGCAATTCTAAGAGGGAAGTTTATAGCAATACAAGCTCACCTTAAGAAACAGGAAACATCTCGAATAAACAACCTAACCTTGCACCTAAAGCAATTAGAGAAAGAAGAACAACAACAACAAAAAAACCAAAGTTAACAGAAGGAAAGAAATCATTTTAAAGGGCTGGTTGTAAAATCTTTGTGGTGAAGGAACAAGACCATAAGTCTCAGAGGGAGCCTAGGTTTTGGTTTGGTTCTTCCAACTGTATTCCTGGCTTGTTCTTCATTACAATCCAATTGTGAGCCTTGAAGATCGTCTAGAATGTGTGGGTGCTGGAATAGATGACTCTAAGGGCCCTTGTATTGTTCACTCATTACTCCTAGTTTACTTTTTCACTTTACTGGCCAATTACCACAGTGATTTGAGGCCCCCTGGATTGGCCCATTTCCAAATTTTTGAAAAAAAATTTTTTAAAGATGTCTCTACCCTGCACTATTCCACCCTGCTCTTTTATTCTGACAGGTTTTTAACCCACTAACTTCTTTTCGTAAAACAAAACTATAATTTGATCAAATTCTCATCCCAATCCTGCCTTGTTAGGGTCAATAATTAAGTGTGGATATCTTGCACAACAGTTATAGAGGAAAGATCCAAGAACTTTCCAGTCTAAGGAAACTCCACCAACCCTCTAGGTCCAAAAGGCTGTGAGGGCCAGTAAAGTTTCTGCTTAGCTGGAGAGTGTATAATACTAATAAATGCTAAATCTAAATGCCTTCCTCATCCTCTCTTGATATTTGCCTCAGTAATCTCAACTTTGAAACAAAATGCTGTCATACAAAACACAAAAGAAATGGTTAAGTATATTTTTCTTGATTTGAACATCAAATTTTACATACATAAAGCATAGGTTTCTCTAGATCAGAAATCAATTTCTCTTTTACAAAACAGGATTTCTACTTGGTTTCAAAGAAAAATTGTCCAGAATGACACAGATTTTTTTTCTCACAAAAATTGCATTGTTTAAAAGACTCTCCTCAGTGATGCTTGAAATTCTATTAATACTAAATTTATTTAAGTTAAACTGTCTTTTTAAAAATAGAGTATATTTTATAGAGCACTTTTAGGTTCACAGCAAAATTGAGCAGAAGTTACAAAAATTTCTCATATGCCCCCAGACCCTATTCATGCATAGCCTCCCCCATCATCAACATCCCCCACCAGAGTGGTACATGTGTTACAATTGATGAGATACATCATTATCACCCAGAGTCCATAGTTTACATTAGGATTCACTCTCGGTGTTGTACATTCTATGGTTTTGGACAAATGTATAACAACATGTACCCACCAATATAATATCATACAAAGTAGTTACACCCTAAAAATCCTCTGTGCTCCGCCTATTCATCCCTCCCTTCCTCCTAACCCCTGGCAGCCATTGATCTTTTATTGTCTCCATAGTTTTACCTTTTCCAGAGTGTTATTTATTTGGAATTATCCAGTAAGTAGTCTTTTCAGATTGACTTTTTTCACTTAGTAATATGGATATAAGTTCTCTCCACTTCTTTTCATGGCTTGATAGCTCATTACTTTTTAGTTCTGAATAATATTCCATTGTCCAGATATACCACAGTTTATTTATGCTTTCACCTACTGAAGGACATCATGGTTGCTTCCAAGTTTTGTCAGTTATGAATAAATCTGCTATAAACATCTGTGTGCAGGGTTTTGTGTGGATATTAGTTTTCAGCTCCTTTGGGTAAATACCAAGGTGTATGATTACTGGATCATATGGTATGAGTATGTTTAGTTTTGAAAGAAACCTCCAAACTGTCTTCCAAAGTGGCTATGTTATTTTGCATTCCCACTAGCAATGATTGAGTGTTCCTGTTGCTCCATAACCTCGTCTTCATTTGACGTTGTCATTGTTCTGAATTTGCCATTCTGATAGATGTGTAGTGGTATCTCATTTTTTAGTTTACATGTCCCTCTTGACATATGAAGTGGAAGTTTTCATATGCTTATTTGCCATTTGTATATCTTCTTTGGCAAGGTGTCTGTTAAGGTCTTTTGTCCATTTAAAAATCAGGTTGTTTGTGTTTTGATTGTTGAGTTTTAAGAGTTCTTTGTATATTTTAGATAACAGTCTTTTATCTGATATCTATTGCAAATATTTTCTCCCAGTCTGTGGCTTGTCATTTCATTCTCTAGACAGTGTCTTTCACAAAGTGGAAGTTTTTAACTTTGATGAAGTCCAGTTTGTCAGTTCTTTCTTTCATGGACTGTGCCTACGGTTTTGCAACTAAAAAGTCATTGCCAAACCCAAGGTCATCTAGATTTTGTCCTATGTTATCTCACAGGAGTTTTATAGTTTTGTATATTACATTTAGGTCTGTGATCCATTTTGACTTAATTTTTATGAACTCTGTAGGTCGGTATCTGTATTCATTTTTTTTTTGCATGTAGATGTCCAGCTATTCCAGTACCATTCATTGTGGAGACTATCTTTTCTCCACTCTATAGCCTTTGCACCTTTGTCAAAGATCAGTTGACAATATTCATGTAGGTCTATTTCTGAGATCTCTATTCTATTCCATTGACCCATTATTTTGTCAATACCACACTGCTTAGATTATTGTAGCTTTATAGTATGTCTTGAAGTTGGGTGTCAGTCTTCCAACTTTGTTCTTCTCCTTCAATATTGTGTTAACTATTCTAGGCCTTTAGCTTCTCCATATAAATATTAGAATCATTTTGTCAATATCTGCAAACTAAGTTGCTGGTATTTTGATTTGGATTTCATTGACTCTATACATCAATTTGGGAAGAACTGACATCTTGACAATACTGAGTCTTCCTATCCATGAATATGGAATATCTCTTTATTAACTTAGTTTTTCTTTGATCTCATTCATCAGAGTTTTGTAGTTTTACTCATATACATATTGCACATAATTTGCTATGTTTATACCTAATTATTATATTTGGGGTACTAATATAGATGTGTTTTTTTGTTTGTTTGTTTTGATTTTTTGTTTGTTTGTTTTTGCAGTACATGGGCCTCTCACCGTTGTGGCCTCTCCCGTTGCGGAGCACAGGCTCCGGATGCACAGGCTCTGTGGCCATGGATCACGGGCCTAGCCGCTCCGCGGCATGTGGGATCCTCCTGGACCGGGGCACGAACCCGCTTCCCCTGCATCGGCAGGCAGACTCTCAAGCACTGCACCACCAGGGAAGCCCTAGGTGTGTTTTCTTCCATTTCAAATTTGACTTGTTCATTGGGATATATAGGAAAGCAGTTGACTCATATGTATTTATATCCAGCAATATTGCTATTATCACTTGTTTAGGAGTTTGTTGATTCTTTCAGATTTTGTACATATATTATCATGTCATCTGTGAACAAAAGACAGTTTTATGTCTTCTTCCCAATCTGTGTACCTTCTATTTTTTTTCTTGTCTTGTGCATTCACTAAAACTTTCAGTACAGTGATGAGAGTGTGCAGCTTTGTCTTGTTCCTTATCTTATAAGAAAAACTTTCAGCTTTTCACTGTTGAGTATGATGTTAGCAGTGGGCTTGTCAAATATGGTCTTTATTATGTTGAGGTACATTTCTTCTATACCTAATTTGTTGAGTTTTTATCTTGAAAAGATTTGAATTTTTCAAATTCTTTTTCTTCATTTATTGAGATGCTAATGTGATTTTTATCCTTCATTTTGTTAATGTGGTGTGTCACATATTGATTTGTGTGTTGACCCATACTTGACTCCCTGTCCAAGCAGGGCTGCAAGATGGGCTCCATTGCTGGCTGGGTTCTCAGGCCAGGCTTCCTGGTCAGGTGAGACTAGAGGCTATACTCAGCAGTTGTGTAGGGCTGTGAACTTGCTTCCCTGCCCATACAAGGGACTCCACAGCCTAATGGTTCATTAGCTGAGGACCCAAATCTGGCAGAACTGTCAACCAAGCTCCCTGGCTAGACGTGGCCACCAGCTCAGCTCTGCAGATGGGAAGAGTCACTGACTAGGATGCCTGCTTCAGCACCACTGTAAGCAGGAATGCAGTCTGCCTAGGTCTGAGTGCTTGTTGTTGAAACCCCTTCTCCCCTTCTCCATCTCTATCTGTCCCCCAACTGTCAAGCCCTGCAGATTTTCCCAGTGATCTCTGTGAATTGAGACCCAAGTGAGCTTCCTGGGAAATGTCCTGCAACACTGAGAAGCTGGATGTCCACTTTTGTTCTTTTTCCCAGTGGAGAAACTGTAAGCCCAGGAGGTCCCTCTTGGTGTGCTTTACCAGCCGAGGGAAGGGCAATGTGATCAGAGTGTAGTCCTCCTTGGTCTCTGTGGTCCAAGTGAGGCTTCAGCCTCATCCCTGTGTTCTGGAATTTTCACAATGGTATCTTGTCTATGGATAATTGCTAGTGGGTCTTCTTGTGAGGGGGAAGGAAGTCAGGAATGATGTATGTTGCCATCTTGATGACACCATTCCTCCAATTTTGCAAATAATAAATTGATTCAGGCCCTAAATCTCAGTGCTTATAGTGGACTTACTGGGAAAAAATTATCCCTCTTGGATAGGCAAGTAAATCTAGTAACTGGAAGAGTATCCCAATATTATACATTTAAGAAAAGCAGGGTAAAACTACTCCAGGTGGGCAATCATTTTTCTCATCGTATATTTGTATGGGTATTCAATTAGCAGCTACAGGTCTTTCTTCTCCTGCCACATACCCCTCATCTGCTCCCGCTCAGTTCAGCACTTACACTGCCCAGGGTGGAATCAGTACATTAATGAAAAGAATGGTTACTAGATGCAACTGAACAATTGGAGTTACTGTCCAACACCAGCTCATCTGACGATGTTCATGCTTTCCTTTAGGCCCTTTGAAATGGACCTAATCTGGTGATTAATGCACAAATGCAGAGTTTGCTGAATTTATCATGGAATAAAGCATCTTTCTCAAATTTGCACGTGGCAATACTGGAAGGAGAGTAAATGTGTTGTGTGAAAGGATCAGGATCCAAAGAGGTCTAATAATGAGCAAATTTGAGCACATCAGCAAACAGGGTGGTTCCTCATGCATGTAACTTGGGTCCAAAGGATCTGAGAAGTGTCATAAGGAGAATACTTGGAGGTATGGGAGCAGGCACACAACAGCTGTCTTCAAATACTGGAGCAGGGATTACCTATGTTGTGTGAGTCTCCAGCATACAGTCTTAAGTCTATTTGATCGAAGCTACAGGGAGGCAAGCTTAGGTACAGTATAAGCAGCAGGTCACCACAAGGGACTGAACAACTCTATTGGACAATTATTTCAAGCAAGAGGTTAGGTCTTGGTGACCAACATGTCTGGCCAAGTCTCAAATCCTCTGACAACACCAAGAGCTATGATTGTGTCACCTCATACCTACTGTTTTGCTTGTGGAAGTTTATGCTCTAGCAAAGAAAACAGTTTCCACTTCCCATGGAGGGTAAGCCATTAGGAAAGGGTGGTTAGATAATACTTGATGTTTCAAATAGGTCCAAACAGCATAATCCCTTTCTTGTAGGAAAAGATACGTATATCTGTATCTCATTTTATTGTGCTTCATTTTATTGCGCTTTGCAGATACTGCTTTTATTTTTTATTTTTATTTTTATTTTTTTTTACAAATTGAAGGTTTGCAGCAACCCTATGTTGAGCCAGTCTATCAGCTCCATTTTTTTCCAACAGCATTTACTCACTTCGTGTCTCTGTGTCACATTTTGGTAATTTGCTCACTTCATATCCCTGTGTCACATTTTGGTAATTCTTGCAATATTTCAAACCCTCCACCAGCAAAAAGATTATGACTCACTGAAGGCTCAGATGATGATTAGCATTTTTTTAGCAATAAAGTGCTTTTTACTTAAGGTATGTACGTTGTTTTTTTTTAGACATAATTCTATTGCATGCTTAATAGACTACAGTACAGTTGTCCCTTGAAAATGCACAAATTAGGGGAGCTGACCCTGGAACTGTCAAAAACCCATGTATAACTTTTGATTTGCCCAAAACTTAACTACTAATAGCCTACTCTTCACTGGAAGCCTTGTTGATAACAATCGATTAAGACATATTTTCTATGTTATATGTATATCTACATATATTTTATGCATTCATGATATATCTAACTTTTTCTTAATATTTTGATATTTCTAGGCTACGTGGTTTGTCTGTGAGTTTCTTCAAATTATGGCAAATCTCAAAACATTTTTCCACATATTTATTGAAAAAACTCTGTGTATAAGTGGACTCACAGTTCAAACCCATGTTGTTCAGGGGTCAACTGTATAGTGTAAACATAACTTTTATATGCACTGAGAAACCAAAAACTTTGTGTGACCCACTTTATTGCAGTATTTGCTTTATTGGAGTGGTCTGGAACCACAATATCCCTATCCCTGAGGTATGCCTATATATTAATAGACCAGAGTATGGATGGTTATACACCCAAATGCTAATGCTTGTAACTGGTGGGATTATAAATGACTGGTTTTTATAAATTGAAAGTGATAAAATATTGCATATGGGCAGGGATTGGGACACTCCCATTTATATGTCCTTGTGCTTACCATGAACACCAAAAATGATTGGTTCATAAGACAGTGGATTCTGTTCAGGACAAGAACCAGACCAGAGGTTCAGTGCTGCAAGTCATTAGCAGATATTAGATATCTGAGTTTATGCTCGATAGAAGATATGATGTGCTTAGCAAAGTGGGTGTTATCAAGTGTTTCTTGCCCCCTTCCCTATCCAACCCCAGCCTTGGGGGTCTCCTCTCATCAAATTGAAAAACACTTTCAGAAAACAAGAGAACTCAGTTTAAATCCCAATCCTTATTCACCTTAAAAGATCAATTCAGATCCCATGTTTTCATTTCCTCATCTCCAAGATAAGGATACTAGTCCACATTACCTCCTCTCCCAAGGTTCTCAAATTCTATGATTCCAACTATGGAAAAAAGCAAGTCAGAACCCACTGGACCTGGACAGAGAAGAGCCTTTTCCACATGACTATTCTGCTAAAGTGGCCTTCCTTCAACCATTTTGTTTGGCTGAAGAGTACCCTTTTGTACTTTCAGTCCTTAGAAGACCACTAAGAATGGACCACCACAGGAGTCTCAACATAATTATATTTATTATTTTATCACTACATTAGAAGTGAAATAAACTGTGAGAAGCTGCAAATGCATGCCACTTCATGAAGATTATGGAACAATGGAGACATCCAGTGTAGAAAGTTAAAAGTTGCTTATCCTTTAGGGATGCAAAGACTAGACACACAAATATCATCAATGGTGTGATTATTGACAGCATCAGCCGGCTGGAATTTATGCACCAATGGAAAGTTTAAGAATGAAAGTAAGGGAACTTTGGCTACTCCTGACCTCTTAGCCAGGGATTATGGATGAGAAGACATAGAAAATGGCTAAAATCTCTACAAACACATAGGTTTACAAAAAACATGCCTAAAACCAAGACACTCAGGCAATGTTGAAATTTGTTCTTGGGAGATCCCCATTTTACGATGTTTGAACACACTCTTTCTCCTGCTGGATAGCTGGAAAAAAGACAAACACAAACAATCATTAAAGGATATTTTCCTAAGATTAAGTTCAGTTTCTTCCAAGAGAGTTCTTTGCCACTCTTTGCCAAGTCATTGAAGGCTACCATACCCGCTTTAAATTTAGAATGCCAAGGCACTAACTGCAAATCCTCAGTTGTGTGTGTGTGTGTGTGTGTGTGTGTGTGTGTGTGTGTGTTAACCACCTGAACATTAGAATCTGCATCAACTGTGTCTTTTTTTCCATTTCAGAGTTAGATTTATGCTGTTGCCATTTTTTCCATCGAATATTCTGAGACTGAGGAGCAAGTGAAGTATTTTCCTCAGATTTATCTATCACTATATAATTAGGAAGTTACACCCTTTCAGACAATTTTGACTAACTTAGAAACTCTCAGATAATAGCAACATGACAAAAAGTGCCCCTTAGTTTTGTGAATATGCTTGGAGTTTCTCCATCAGGCTGTAATTCCCAAAGGCAAAACTGATCCCTTCAGTCTGGGAGGCCCAAGTACACCCAAGATCTAAACTTGTTCTCTGCCTTATCTTGCTGTCAGGTACAGAAAACCAAAACTGCAGAGTTTGTATAGTTCTTTAGGAATAAGATCATGGGCCTAAATTGCTAGATGCAGAAAATTCCAAATAACCATAAAATTGAAAAAATTAAGATTTTTCTAGTGCTAAGTATAATATTCCAAAATTGGTTGTAATGTGATTTTTAGTGATTTTCCAAGAAGAAAATAGTTTTTTATTCCCCCATTACTTCTTGGGTTTATCATGTAAGAACAACTTATATAACCCAAGTAATTAAACAACTATTTGATATTTTTAACCATTGCATTAAATTCAGTGGCTACGTAATTATTGCTTACTTTGTGGCAAAATTTACTAGAATAGTTTATTTACTGAACCTATGAATGTTCACCATTGCTTTTCTTCACTAAAAACTCCCCTGCCCCATGACTTACTTTCCTTCGAGGGCAGAGTACTTCTTCCTTCAGTGTTAGTTTTCTTCAGTTTTGACCTGTCAAACTTCTCCACTTCAGAGAAGTCTGGCTTACCACTCATCTTGACTAAAAGAAAGACTGAAAAAAAATGTTTTAACTTAACTGGAAAAACTATTATCATACTAATTGATCACAATCCAAAATTCTCACATTTAATATCAATATGTATTTTATCTTCTGATTTTCAACAAGAAAACAGCACATATCTTGGGAAAGCCATGGTTTTATCAAAATGCTTTGAATTCCACATCATTACCCCACTTCTGATAGGCAGTAAAAGCCACTGAATCAGGATGCACTAGAAACCAAGATGCTCTAAAACCCGGAGTCAATATGTCTGACTTAAAAATCACAGGGAAAGTCAAATGGAGGTGATAGAAACACAAGAGCAGATAGAGATAGAAGAAAAAATAAGGACTGGGCTTAACCAGGAATGAATTTGTAACAGGAGATAGCACTATTTGAGCACCTTCACTTTGTATTCAATTACTTTGGCGGGGGGGATTTTTCTTGGGGGTTAGGGAGTAGCACACAATAAACGGTAGCATAAGTTGTACTAGTTTCTTTCCATTTCATCTGCCTTTTCAAAGACAGTAGATTAAGGAGCTGCAATAAGGAAAGGAGGGGATTTAATCCCGTCATAACTAATGACACGTCTCATGATGTCTCCTTATGGCACTAGTTTGTAAACGCTGTAAGACGGCACAGCTAATTATGATCAGACTCAGGACTTCAGCAGAATGGGATAAACCAGACACAGTTGATTTTTATTTCACCATATTTTCTCCTCAAGGGGAGAAGGGAGGAGATGAGGCTAGGAGATGCCCTGTGATCTTTCCGGCTTTGTCCAGAAGAGACAATAGGAGACCCCTGAGCCCGCGAAGCAGAGCTCTCCTGCCCATGCCTGGCCCCACCCTGGTGGGGTAAGACACGTCTAGTGCCCAGACCAGAATGGAGAGGCCCTCAAGCAGCCAGACGTCCCGAATATGCCTCCCTTCCGTTGTGGTCACCCTAAGACCCTCCTTTGACGAGCGATCGGCTGCTAATCTCCAGAGGTGGGGAAACAGGGACTTAAAATAATAACAGGGCTGGGCACATAAGCCACTTTGTTGGCAGCAATTTGCTTAATATTTTAAAATAACTATCATCATTGTCAGGAGCCCAGTCCAACCTAACAGCCACGGGAGGGGAAAGAGCAAAAGGCCAGCCCCAGAAGGCCCATTCTGAGCCCCACACTCCTCATCCCCTCAGCCTCGGACTTGCAGCCACAGCGGACTGGCCGCTCTGGGGGCTCCCCCCTCGGACCTTTCCGGGACAGCCCCAGGGAGGATTTCGCATTGCGCGCAGAAGGCAGCGCTGCGAAGACAAAGGCGCGGACTCGCCATCAGGCTCAGATACAAATCGCCCGTCCCAACCCCCGCCCCTCCAATTCCAGCAGGCCCCATACGCCAGCCCCGTGGCCGCCGCGCCCTTCTGTCCCCATAGTCCTCTGGCTCTGGCGGGGCCGCACGTCCTCACCCGAAGGCTTGAAGACCAGGGAAAGGCAGACCGCTGCACCGCGACCACTTCTCACACAGGACAAGGTTAACCTCCTCGTGTGGAATCCAGCAGTTATAAGCTGCGTGACAGGCTCCGCCCCCAGACCCCGCTCCAGTCCTCTCGGATTGCCCAAGGGATACTAGATCCACCTCGTCGCCCCTCCCATCTCTTTAGATGTGCTGACCTGAGTCCACTGTCTCCTCTCTACTCAGGACCTCACCCTTGCAACTGGGTGTTGATAGCGTCATACCAGATCTGCCTATCCAGACCCCATCCAAGCCCACTGATTCCCCCAGGGACTGGTGGCTGGTCTACTTCCCCTGCTTCTCCCACTACTTTCGTCCTGAAGGTCCACTTGCCTTCTTCCCAAGTATGCTCACTCCTCCATGATAATAGGGGCCTCTACAATAAGCAGACACGTTTTACCCAGTTAGCTTTGAACGTCTGAAACTCGGAGATCCAAGCTGAAGGAGCCGTAATCAGGTACTCCTGGCTTTTTATAGCCATCGGAGCCTACGTAAGCTGTGACAACCAAACAGTGATTTGGAAGTGATGCTCAGTGTTCTCTGTTCTAATCCTCTGCCAGGTCATGGAGGAGGGCTGTTCATGGAGAGGGTGGCCGGTTCTGGGTCATTCAACCCCACAGCTGGGCATTTCTGTGACATTGGTGCGCTCCTATGTAAAAGTCCTATTTTCAAATTTTCAGCCACTGACCATGGTAGCAGTCAGTTTAGGGTAATCAGAGAAACTACTGAGGCTATTCATCCTTTTTTTTTTTTAACTTTTATTGGAGTAGAGTTGCTTTAGAATATTGTGTTAGTTTCTACTGTACAGCAAAGTGAATCAGCTATTTGTATAGCTATACGTATACATATATCCCTTCTTTTTTGGATTTCCTTCCCATTTAGGTCACAACAGAGCATTGAGTAGAGTTCTCTGTGCTATACAATAGTTTCACATTAGTTACCTATTTTATATGTAGCATCAATAGTGTATATATGTCGGGCTTCCCTGGTGGCACAGTGGTTAAGAATCCGCCTGCCAATGCAGGGGCCATGGGTTCCAGCCCTGGTCTGGGAAGATTCCACATGCCACGGTTCAGCTAAGCCCATGCACCGCAACTACTGAGACTGCGCTCTAGAGCCCTCAAGCCACAACCACTGAAGCCCGTGCGCCTAGAGCCAGTGCTCCACAACAAGAGAGGTCACTGCAATGAGAGGCTGTGCACCGCAATGAAGAGAAGGCCCCACTCGCCACAACTAGAGGAAAGCCCATGTGCAGCAACGAAGACCCAACACAGCCAAAAATAAATAAATACTTAAATAAATTTATTTTAAAAATAGTGTATATATGTCAATCCCAATCTCCCAATTCAACCCACCACCCCCTTTCCTCCTTGGTATCCATACGTTTGTTCTCTATGTCTGTGTCTCTATTTCTGCTTTCTAAATAAAATCATCTATACCAATTTTTTCACACTCCACATATATGCATTAATATATGATATTTGTTTTTCTCTTTCTGACTTACTTCACTCTGTACAACAATCTCTAGGTCCATCCACGTCTCTACAAATGACCCAATTTCACTCCTTTTTATGGCTGAGTAATATTCCATTGTATATATGTATCACATCTTCTTTATCCATTCCTCTGTTGATGGACATTTAGGTTGCTTCCATGTCCTGGCTATTGTAAATAGTGCTGCAATGAACATTGGGGTGCACGTACCTTTTTGAATTATGGTTTTCTCTGGGTATATGCCTAGTAGTGGGATTGCTGGGTCATATGGTAGTTCTATTTTTAGATTTTTAAGGAAACTCCATAGTGTTCTCCATAGTGGCTGTATCAATTTACATTCCCACCAACAATGCATGAGGGTTCCCTTTTCTTCATGCCCTCTCCAGCATTTACTGTTTGTAGATTTTTTGATGATGGCCATTCTGACTGGTGTGAGGTGATACCTCATTGTAGTTTTCATTTGCATTTCTCTAATAATTAGTGGTGTTGAGCATCTTATCATGTGTTTGTTGGCCAATGGTATGTCTTCTTTGGAGAAATGTCTATTTAGGTCTTCTGCCCATTTTTCGATTGGGTTGTTTCTTTTTTTGATATTGAGCAGCTTGTGTTGTTTGTATATTTGGAGATTAATCCCTTGTCAGTTGCTTCGTTTGCAAATATTTTCTCCCAAAATGAGGATTGTCTTTTCATCTTGTTTATGGTTTCCTTTCCTGTGCAAAAGCTTTTAAGTTTAATTAGGTCTCATTTGTTTATTTTTGTTTTTATTCTCATTGCTCCAGGAGGTGGGTCAAAAAAGATCTTGCTGTAATTTATGTCAAAGTGTGTTCTGCCTATGTTTTCCTCTAAGAGTTTCATAGTGTCTGGCCTTACATTTAGGTCTTTATTCCATTTTGAGTTATTTTTGTGTATGGTGTTAGATGGCGTTCTAATCTCATTCATTTACATGTAGCTGTACAGTTTTCCCAGCACCACTTACTGAAGTGACTGTCTTCTCCATTGTATATCCTTGCCTCCTTTGGCATAGATTAGTTGACCATATGTGCATGGGTTTATCTCTGGGCTTTCTATCCTGTTCCATTAATCTATATTTCTGTTTTTGTGCCAGTACCATACTGTCTTGATTACTATAGCTTTGTAGTGTAGTTTGAAGACAGGGAGCCTGATACCTGCAGCTCCGTTTTTCATTCTCAAGATTGCTTTGGCTATTCGGGGTCTTTTGTGTCTCCATACAAATTTTAAGATTTTTTATTCTAGTCCTGTAAAAAATGCCTTTGGTAGTTTGATAGGGATTGCATTGAATCTGTAGAGTGCTTTGGGTATTATAGTCATTTTCACAATATTGATTCTTCCAATCCAAGACCATGGTATATCTTTCCATCTGTTTGTGTCATTTTTGACTTCTTTCATCAGTATCTTGTAGTTTTCTTCAAAAAGGTCTTTTGCCTCCTTAGGTAGGTTTATTCCTAGATATTTTATTCTTTTTTTGCAATGTTAAATGGGATTGTTTCCTTAATTTCTCTTTCTGATTTTTGTTGTTAGTGTATAGGAATGCAAGAGATATCTGTGTATTAATTTTGTATCCTGTGATATAACTAAATTCATTGATTAGCACTAATAGTTTCCTGGTGGCATGTTTAGGATTTTCGATGTATAGTATCATGTCATCTGCAAACAGTGACTGTTTTCCTTCTTCTTTGCCAATTTGGATTACTTTTGTTTTTTTTCTTCTCTGATTGCTGTGGCTAGGACTTCCAGGACTATGTTGAATAATAGCAGTGGGAGTGGGCACCCTTGTTTAATTCCTGATTTTAGAGGAAATGCTTTCAGTTTTTCGCCATTGAGAATAAAGTTTGCTGTGGGTTTGCTATATATGACCTTTATTATGTTGGTGTAGGGTCCCTCTGTGCCCACTTTCTGGAGAGTTTTTATCATAAATGCATGTTGAATTTTGTTGAAAACTTTTTCTGCATTTATATAGATGATCATATGGTTTTTATTCTTCATTTGTTAATGTGGTATATCACATTGATTGATTTGCATATATTGAAGAATCCTTGTATCCCTGGGATAAATCCCACTTGATTATGGTGTATGATCCTTTTAATGTGTTGTTGGATTCTGTTTGCTAGTATTTTGTTGAGGATTTTTGCATCTGTGTTCATCAGTGATATTGGCCTGTTTTCTTTTTTTGTGATATCTTTTTCTGGTTTAGTATCAGAGTGATGGTGGCCTCATAGAATGAGTTTGGGAGTGTTCCTCCCTCTGCAAATTTTTGGAAAAATTTGAGAAGAATAGGTGTTAGCTCTTTTCTAAATGTTTGACAGAATTCACCTCTGAAGCCATCTGGTCTTGGAATTTTGTTAGTTGGAAGATGTTTAATCACAGTTTCAATTTCAGTACTTGTGATTGGTCTGCTCATATTTTCTATTTCTTCCTGGTTCATTCTTGTGAGATTGTACCTTTCTAAGAATTTGTCCATTTCTTCCAAGTTGCCCATTTATTGGCATATAGTTGCTTGTAGTAGTCTCTTACGATCCTTTGTATTCCTGTGTTGTCTCTTGTAACTTCTCCTTTTTCATTTCTAATTTTATTTATTTGAGTACAGTCCCTTTTTTTCTTGATAAGTCTGACTAAAGGTTCAACAATTTTGTTTATCTTCTCAAAGAACCAGCTTTTAGTTTTACTGATTTTTGCTATTGTTTTATTTGTTTCTATTTCATTTATTTCTGCTCTGATCTTTATGATTTCTTTGCTTCTACTAACTTTAGGTTTTGTTTGCTCTTCTTTCTCTAGTTGCTTTAGGTATAATGTTAGGTTGTTTATTTGAGATTTTTTCTAGTTTCTTGAGGTAGGATTATATTAGTATAAACTTCCCTCTTAGAACTGCTTTTGCTGCATTCCATAGGTTTTGGGTCTTGTGTTTTCATTGTCATTTGTTTCTAGGTAATTTTTGATTTCCTCTTTGATTTCTTCAGTGATCTCTTGGTTATTTAGTAGCATATTGTTTGGCCGCCATGTGTTTGTGTTTTTACAGTTTTTCTTCCTGTAATTGATTTCTAATCTCATAGAACTGTGGTCAGAAAAGATGCTTAATATGATTTCAATTTTCTTAAATTTACTGAGGCTTGATTTGTGACCCAAGATGTGATCTGTCCTGGAGAATGTTCCATGTGCACTTGAGAAGAAAGCGTATTCTGCTGCTTTTGGATGGAATGTCCTGTAAATATCAATTAAGTCTATCTGGTCTAATGTTTCATTTAAGGCTTGTATTTCCTTATTAAATTTCTGTCTGGATGATCTATCCCTAGTTGTAAGTGGAGTGTTAACATCCCCCCAATTACTGTGTTACTGTCAATTTCCCCTTTTATGGCTGTTAGCATTTGGCTGGTGCATTGAGGTTCTCCTATGTTGGGTGCATATATATTTACAATTGTTATATCTTCTTCTTGGATTGATCCCTTGATCCTTATGTAGTGTCCTTCCTTGTCTCTTGTAATAGTCATTATTCTAAAGTCTATTTTGTCTAATATGAGTATTGGTACTCCAGGTTCCTTTTGATTTCCATTTGTATGGAATATGTTTTTCCATCCCCTCACTTTCAGTCTGTATGTGTGCCTAGATCTGAAGTCGGTCTCTTGTAGAAAACGTATATATATATGCCTTGTTTTCGTATCCATTTAGCCATTCTGTGTCTTTTGGTTGGAGCATTTAATCCATTTACATTTAAGGTAATTATCGATATGTATGTTCCTATTTCCATTTTCTTAATTGTTTTAGGTTTGTTTTTGTAGGTCTTTTTCTTCTCTTGTGCTTCCTGCCTAGAGAAGTTCTTTTAGCATTTGTTGCAAAGCTGGTCTGGTGGTGCTGAATTCTCTTTGTTTTTTTTGTGTCGGTAAAGCTTTTGATTTCTCTGTCAAGTCTGAATGAGATCCTTGATGGGTAGAGTAATCTTGGTTGTAGTTTTTTTTCTCTTTCATCACTTTAAATATATCCTGCTACTCCCTTCTGCCTTGCAGAGTCTCTGCTGAAAGATCAGCTGATAACCTTATGGGGATTCCCTTGTATACTCTTTGTTGTTTTTCCCTTGCTTCTTTTAACGAGTTTCTTTGTATTTAATTTTTGTTAGTTTGATTAGTATGTGTCTTGGTGTGTTTCTCCTTGGGTTTGTCCTGTATGGGACTTTCTGTGCTTCCTGGACTTTATTGACTATTCCTTTACCATATTAGGGAAGTTTTTTATTATAATTTCTTCAGATATTTTCTCAGACCCTTTCTCTTTCTCTTCTTCTTCTGGAACCCCTATAATTCTAATGTTGGTGCATTAATGTTGTCCCAGAGGTCTCTGAGACTGTGCTAATTTCTTTCCATTTTTTTTTAATCTGCTCTGCCACAGTTATTTCCACCATTCTATCTTCCAGCTCACTTATCTGTTCTTCTGCCTCAGTTATTCTGCTATTTATTCCTTCTAGTGTATTTTTAATTTCAGTTATTGTGTTGTTCATCACTGTTCTTTCTTTAGTTCTTCTAGGTCCTTGTTAAACGTTTCTTGTATTCTCTCCATTCTATTTCCAAAATTTTGGATCATCTTTACTATCATTACTCTGAATTCTTTTTCAGGTAGATTGCCTATCTCCTCTTCATTTATTTGTTCTTGCAGGTTTTTACCTTGCTACTTTCTGCAGCATATTTCTATGTCTTCTCATTTTGTCTGATTTACTGTGTTGTGGTCTCCTCTCTGCAGGCTGCAAGGTCATAGTTCCTCTTACTTCTGATGTGTGCCCCCAGTGGGCAAGGTTGGTCCAGTGGCTTGTGTAGGCTTTCTGGTGGGAGGGACTGGTGCCTGCATTCTGATGGGTGGTGCTGGATCTTGTCCTTCTGATGGGAAGGACCATGGCAGGTGGTGTGTTTTGGGGTGTCTGTGGGCTTAGTATGACTTTAGGCCACCTGTCTGCTAATGGCTGGGTTTGGGTTCCTGTCTTGCTTGTTTATTGGTGTGGGGCATTCAGCACTGGAGCCTGCAGGCTGTTGGGTGGAGCCAGGTGTTAGAGTTGAGATGGAAACCTCCAGGAGAGCTCTAACCATTTAATATTCCCTGGGGCCTGGAATTCTCTGGCGTTCCAGCCTCCTGGACTTGGTGCTCCTACCCGAGAGTCTCAGGCCCACCCCCTGACCTGGGAACCAAAACCCTGCAAGCCACATGGCTCAGCAAAAAAAAAGGGGAAGAAAAGAAATGTTGGGAAGAAAACAAATGAAAACAAACAGACAAACAAAACCCAAGACAAATAGCAAAGACAAAAACAAGCAAACAGCAACAACAACAATTAAAAGCAAACAAACAAATAAATGAACAGAAAAACAAAACCCCAGACAAATGGTAAAAGCAAAACCAACCAAACAAAACACACACACACACACACACAAAGAAACAAAAAAAAATAGAGAAAACAAAAAACAAGAGACCAACCAGACAAACAAAAGAACCCCCAAACAAAATCAAACAATTAAAAACAAAACTAACAAAAGGGACCCAGCTCTGAGTGCAGCTGAGGGGAGTTGTGTCTCCTCAGGCAGCGCCGGGTTGTGGCTGCTGACGGGCGCTCAGTCTCCTCAGGACTCGCTGGGGTCGGCTTCAGGACAACGTGGGGCTGCGTCCACGCTGACGGGAGCTGGGTTTCCTGAGGACGCGGGTGACGCCGGAGAAAAGGAGTTGCCGGGCTGCCACCTGCTAAAGAAAAGGATGTGTCACCCATACCTTCTGCTGGAATTTCTCCCCAGGCAGAGCCGTGTGGATGAAAAGCTCTTGGTGCTCCAGCCAGGAAGCAGGGCTCTGCCTCTGAGGTAGGAAAGCCAACTTCAGGACACTGGTCAACAAGAGACCTCCCAGCTCCACATAATATCAAACGGCGAAAATCTCCCAGAGACCTCCATCTTAACACCAGCACCCAGCTTCACTCAACGACCAGCAAGCCACAGTGCTGGAAAACCTATGCCAAACAACTAGCAAAACAGGAACACAACCCCACCCATTAGCAGAGAGGCTGCCTAAAATCATAATAAGGCCACAGACACCCCAAAACACACCACCAGACGTGAACCTGCCCACTAGAGAGACAAGATCCAGCCTCATCCACCACAACACAGGCACTAGTCCCCTCCACCAGGAAGCCTACACAACCCACTGAACCAACCTTAGCCACTGGAGACAGACATCAAAAACAGGAGGAACTACGAACCTGAAGCCTGCAAAAAGGAGACCCCAAACACAGTAAGATAAGCAAAATGGGAAGACAGAAAAACACACAGCAGATAAAGGAGCAAGATAAAAATGCACCAGACCTAACAAATGAAGAGGAAATAGGCAGTCTACCTGAAAAAGAATTCAGAATAATGATAGTAAGGTTGATCCGAAATCTTGGAGATAGAATGGACAATAGAATGGACAAAATGCAAGAATCAGTTAACAAGGACCTAGAAGAACTAAAGATGAAACAAGCAACGATGAACAACACAATAAATGAAATTAAAAGTACTCTAGATGGGATCAATAGCAGAATAACTGAGGCAGAAGAACGGATAAGTGACCTGGAAGATAAACTAGTGGAAATAACTACTGCACAGCAGAATAAAGAAAAAAGAATGAAAAGAACTGAGGACAGTCTCAGAGACCTCTGGGACAACATTAAACACACCAACATTCGAATTATAGGGGTTCCAGAAGAAGAAGAGAAAAAGAAAGCGACTGAGAAAATATTTGAAGAGATTATAGTTGAAAACTTCCCTAATATGGGAAAGGAAATAGTTAATCAAGTCCAGGAAGCACAGAGAGTCCCATACAGGATAAATCCAAGGAGAAATATGCCAAGACACATATTAATCAAACTGTCAAAAATTAAATACAAAGAAAGCATATTAAAAGCAGCAAGGGAAAAACAACAAATAACACATAAGGGAATCCGCATAAGGTTAACAGCTGATCTCTCAGCAGAAACCCTACAAGCCAGAAGGGAGTGGCAGGACATACTGAAAGTGATGAGGGAGAAAAACCTGCAGCCAAGACTACTCTACCCAGCAAGGATCTCATTCAGATTTGATGGAGAAATTAAAACCTTTACAGACAAGCAAAAGCTGAGAGAGTTCATCACCACCAAACCAGCTTTACAACAAATGCTAAAGGAACTTCTCTAGGCAAGAAACACAAGAGAAGGAAAAGACCTATAATAACGAACCCAAAACAATTAAGAAAATGGGAATAGGAACATACATATCGATAATTACCTTAAATGTAAATGGACTAAATGCTCCCACCAAAAGACACAGATTAGCTGAATGGATACAAAAACAAGACCCTTATATATGCTGTCTACAAGAGACCCACTTCAGACCTAGAGACACATACAGACTGAAAGTAAGGGGATGGAAAAAGATATTCCATGCAAATGGAAACCAAAAGAAAGCTGGAATAGCAATTCTCATATCAGACAAAATAGACTTTAAAATAAGGACTATTAAAAGAGACAAAGAAGGACGCTACATAATGATCAAGGGATCGATCCAAGAAGAAGATAAAACAATTGTACATATTTATGCACGCAACATAGGAGCACCTCAATACATAAGGCAAATACTAACAGCCATAAAAGGGGAAATCGACAGTAAAACATTCATAGTAGGGGACTTAAACACCCCACTTTCACCCATGGACAGATCATCCAAAATGAAAATAAATAAGGAAACACAAGCTTTAAATGATACATTAAACAAGATGGACTTAATTGATATTTATAGGACACTCCATCCAAAAACAACAGAATACACATTTTTCTCAAGTGCTCATGGAACATTCTCCAGGATAGATCATATCTTAGGTCACAAATCGAGCCTTGGTAAATTTAAGAAAATTGAAATTGTATCAAGTATCTTTTCTGACCACAACGCCATGAGACTAGATATCAACTACAGGAAAAGATCTGTAAAAAATACAAACACATGGAGGCTAAACAATACACTACTTAATAATGAAGTGATCACTGAAGAAATCAAAGAGTAAATCAAAAAATACCTAGAAACAAATGACAATGGAGACACAACGACCCAAAACCTGTGGGATGCAGCAAAAGCAGTTCTAAGGGGGAAGTTTACAGCAATACAAGCCCACCTTAAGAAGCAGGAAACATCTCGAATAAACAACCTAACCTTGCACCTCAAGCAATTAGAGAAAGAAGAACAAAAAAAACCCAAAGCTAGCAGAAGGAAAGAAATCATAAAAATCAGATCAGAAATAAATGAAAAAGAAATGAAGGAAACAATAGCAAAGATCAATAAAACTAAAAGCTGGTTCTTTGAGAAGATAAACAAAATAGATAAACCACTAGCCAGACTCATCAAGAAAAAAAGGGAGAAGACTCAAATCAATAGAATTAGAAATGAAAAAGGAGAGGTAACAATTGACACTGCAGAAATAAAAGAGATCATGAGAGATTACTACAAGCAACTCTATGCCAATAAAATGGACAATCTGGAAGAAATGGACAAATTCTTAGAAATGCACAACCTGCCAAGACTGAATCAGGAAGAAATAGAAAATATGAACAGACAAATCACAAGCCCTGAAATTGAAACTGTGATTAAAAATCTTCCAACAAAGAAAAGCCCAGAACCAGATGGCTTCACAGGCGAATTCTATCAAATATTTAGAGAAGAGCTAACACCTATCCTTCTCAAACTCTTCCAAAATATAGCAGAGGGAGGAACACTCCCAAACTCCTTCTACGAGGCCACCATCACCCTGATACCAAAACCAGACAAGGATGTCATAAAGAAAGAAAACTACAGGCCAATATCACTGATGAACATAGATGCAAAAATCCTCAACAAAATACTATCAAACAGAATCCAACAGCACATTAAAAGGATCATATACCATGATCAAGTGGGTTTTATTCCAGGAATGCAAGGATTCTTCAATATACGCAAATCTATCAATGTGATAAACTATATTAACAAATTGAAGGAGAAAAACCATATGATCATCTCAATAGATGCAGAGAAAGCTTTTGACAAAATTCAACACCCATTTATGATAAAAACCCTGCAGAAAGTAGGCATAGAGGGAACTTTAATCAACATAATAAAGGCCAGATATGACAAGCCCACAGCCAACATCATCCTCAATGGTGAAAAACTGAAAGCATTTCCACTAAGATCAGGAACAAGACAAGGTTGCCCACTCTCACCACTCTTATTCAACATAGTTTTGGAAGTTTTAGCCACAGCAATCAGAGAAGAAAAGGAATCCAAATCGGAAAAGAAGAAGTAAAGCTGTCACTGTTTGCAGATGACATGATCCTATACATAGAGAATCCTAAAGATGCTACCAGAAAACTACTAGAGCTAATCAATGAATTTGGTAAAGTGGCAGGATACAAAATTAATGCACAGAAATCTCTTGCATTCCTATATGCTAATGATGAAAAATCTGAGAGTGAAATCAAGAAAACACTCCCATTTACCATTGCAACAAAAAGAAAAAAATATCTAGGAATAAACCTACCTAAGGAGACAAAAGACCTGTATGCAGAAAATTATAAGACACTGATGAAAGAAATTAAAGATGATAGAAATAGATGGAGAGATATACCATGTTCTTGGATTGAAAGAATCAACATTGTGAAAATGACTCTACTACCCAAAGCAATCTATAGATTCAATGCAATCCCTATCAAACTACCACTGGCATTTTTCACAGAACTAGAACAAAAAATTTTGCAGTTTGTATGGAAACACAAAAGACCCCGAATAGCCAAAGCAATCTTGAGAATGAAAGAAGGAACTGGAGGAATCAGGCTCCCTGACTTCAGACTATACTACAAAGCTACAGTTATCAAGGCGGTATGGTACTGGCACAAAAACAGAAAGATAGATCAATGGAACAGGATAGAAAGCCCAGAGATAAACCCACGCACATATGGACACCTTATCTTTGATAAAGGTGGCAGTAATGTACAGTGGAGAAAGGACAGCCTCTTCAATAAGTGGTGCTGGGAAAACTGGACAGGTACATGTAAAAGTATGAGATTAGAACACTCTCTAACACCATACACAAAAATAAGCTCAAAATGGATTAAAGACCTAAATGTAAGGCCAGAAACTCTCAAACTCTTAGAGGAAAACATAGGCAGAACACTCTATGACACAAATCACAGCAAGATCCTTTCTGACCCACCTCCTAGAGTAATGGAAATAAAAACAAAAATAAACAAATGGGACCTAATGAAACTTCAAAGCTTTTGCACAGCAAAGGAAACCATAAACAAGACCAAAAGACAACCCTCAGAATGGGAGAAAATATTTGTAAATGAAGCAACCGACAAAGGATTAATCTCCAAAATTTACAAGCAGCTCATGCAGCTCAATAACAAGAAAACAAACAACCCAATCCAAAAATGGGCAGAAGATCTAAATAGACATTTCTCCAAAGAAGATATACAGACTGCCAACAAACACATGAAAGAATGCTCAACATCATTCATCATTAGAGAAATGTAAATCAAAACTACAATGAGATATCATCTCACACCAGTCAGAATGGCCATCATCAAAAAATCTAGAAACAATAAATGCTGGAGAGGGTGTGGAGAAAAGGGAACCCTCTTGCACTGCTGGTGGGAATGTGAATTGGTTCAGCCACTATGGAGAACAGTATGGAGGTTCCTTAAAAAACTACAAATAGAACTACCATATGACCCAGCAATCCCACTACTGGGCATATACCCTGAGAAAACCAAAATCCAAAAAGAGTCATGTACCAAAATGTTCATTGCAGCTCTATTTACAATAGCCCGGAGATGGAAACAACCTAAGTGCCCATCATCGGATGAATGGATAAAGAAGATGTGGCACATATATACAATGGAATATTACTCAGCCATAAAAAGAAACGAAATTGAGCTATTTGTAATGAGGTGGATAGACCTAGAGTCTGTCATACAGAGTGAAGTAAGTCAGAAAGAAAAAGACAAATACCGTATGCTAACACATATATATGGAATTTAAGAAAAAAAATGTCATGAAGAACCTAGGGGTAAAGCAGGAATAAAGACGCAGACCTCCTAGAGAACGGACTTGAGGTTATGGGGAGGGGGAAGGGTGAGCTGTGACAGGGCGAGAGAGAGTCATGGGCATATACACACTAACAAACGTAGTAAGGTAGATAGCTAGTGGGAAGCAGCCGCATGGCACAGGGATAGTGGCTCGTGCTTTGTGACAGCCTGGAGGGGTGGGATAGGGACGGTGGGAGGGAGGGAGACGCAAGAGGGAAGACATATGGGAACATATGTTTATGTATGACTGATTCACTTTGTTATAAAGCAGAAACTAACACACCATTGTAAAGCAATTATATCCCAATAAAGATGTTAAAAAAAATTAAAAAAAATTAAAAAAAACTAACAAAAAATAAAAAACGAAACAAAAGCAGAATCCAAACTGAAGGAAAAAGCAAAGAAGACAAAACAAACACACAAAAATGATAAAAATGATAAGAACAAATAGAACAAAAGAAAAAAATGATTTAAAAAAACAGAGCAAAGAAAAGCAAAAGAAAATAAAGGAAAAAAACAGGACAACAAAAAAGTAATGTAGAAATAGAAATATGAAAAATAAAAAATGTATAAAAATTTAAAAAAACAAATAATAAAAAAACAACAGAACAAAACATAAAAAAATAGTAATACTTATATTTTCCTGGGGTCTCAGCTGTCAGTGTTCTTGCCCCCACCCATGAGTCACAGCCAACCTCCACCTCCCCAGAAGGCCCTCCAGAGCTCTAGGTAGGTCTCTGGTTCTTCTGTGGGCACTGTGGGGGCAGCTCAGACTCTGACCTGGCCCAACTCCTGCATGTACTAGTCCTCAAAGTCCAGAGCTGCTAGAGCTCAACTGGTTTCCTTTGTGGGAACACTCATTGCCCATCCAGATATTCCATAGGTGCAGGGTTTACCAAGCTGATCACAGGGATTTAATCTGTGGCTTGTGCAACTGTACAGGCAGCTCTTTTTCCTCTTTCTTAGTTACCTCACCCCTTGGGCTCATCTGTGGATTTAGCCCCACCTCTGTGTATGGGACACCCAAAGGAGTCCTGAAGCTGCCCTGGAGCACTTGGGTCTGCCCTGGTGAGGTCAGGGTGTGGAGGTGGCATGACTGTCTGGGTCACGGGGACCCCAGTGGCAACATGTGTGTGGGAAAGCTGGTGGCCACAGGCACAAGAGATCTGGCCCTAGTGGCAGCCTTTCCTAGTGCCTGGTGGCTAACACAAGAAGGTCAACCTTGGTGGGGGCTTTTCTTAGTACCTGGCAGGGCAGAGATCCCCCACGTGGACAGAAAGACTGCAATGATAGCTCCACTCCCTGCATGTCATTCAACAGTGGCACCTTGCTTCTATGGCAGTCTGGGTTTCCTCCACAAGCATTCCCAGTTGTGGATTTCCTCCCTCTCGTCCCCTCAGGCTGTCTCCTTGCAGCCAACAGCAGTCCTCTCCCTGGGTTTTCTCTCCAATCCCAAGGTTCCAGCTCTCAGCCCCCATGTGCAGTGGTGGAGACACATCCCAATTTGGGGTGCACAGGGCTATGGCACAGACCATCTGTGTAGGTGTCACTCCGTCCAGTCTGCCACAGACTGGCCGTTTCACCCCCCTTTGACAGCCTCAGATGCTCCCCTTCTGTCCCAACTGATTTCCCTGTTGGTGAGGGGGCTTCCCCAGATGCGGGAACCTCTCCTCTGCTTCAGCACCCACCCGGGGTGCAGATCCTGTCCCACTTCCTCTCCTCTTCTTTCTCCCTTCTTTCTTTTGTCCTACCCAGTTGTGCATGGATCTTTCTTGTCCTTTCCAGTGTCCAAGGTCTTCTGCTAGTGTTCAGCTGGTGTTCTGTGAGAACTTTTCCATCTGTAGATGTATTCTTGATGCATTTGTGGACAGAGATGAATTCCATGTCCTCCTGCTCCTCCACCATCTTGGTAGCTCCCTCCGAGGGTATTCATCTTGATTATCTCCAATCCTAATCACTTTGCTTGACCCACAGTAGATGCTTAGATTAATACCTCTCTGTAGATTGAAGTAATGAATCCAGGATAGAGCAGAATTTTTGGACAGCAGCACCACTCAGTGTCTATGTTGGGACACAAAAAGGAGAATCCAGTAGTTACTTGAAAGAACTAAATATTCAAGGTCATTTTCTGGATATTCACCCAGAACCTTAGAGCATGAAGGTAAAATGGAGATAGGGCTATGTCTTTAGCTTGCACCCCATATTTCCATAAGGTTCATGTATGGTGGTAGAGATCTATATAGACTAGCAATCGCTCTCTTCACGAGCATTTCTCAGGCCTTCTCCAGCTCTCTCCATTTTCTTTTCTATGCTCCTGTAGCACGATGTGCTAACTTGAGAGTTTTGTATGTTTGTTGGAGGAACTGTTAATACAGAAAGTACACTCATTCAACAAATAACATTCATTGAGCACCTACAATGTCCCAGGCATTAAATATAACAAACACCGGTGTTTCCACCACTCAGATTTGGATGCTGTTATAACATTACAGAAAAATTAAGGTTTCCTTGACCTTCATCCCATTTCCATTCTCCTCCCACTTCCCTAGGGGTACTCCTACCCTGAATGTGATATATAGTTTCTAGCCCATTTTTCTTTCACTACAGATTTATGTGATCTATTTCCAGGAGCAACATGCAACATCCTGTGGACCAGTGCTCCAGGTGTAAGACTGAATTTCCACATCTCTTGGGGTTGACAGGAAGCCTCAGACACTCACCTCCCCACCCTAGCCAAAACTTCAAAGTCTATCTTGAATCTATCTGCCTCAAATCCATCAGACCTCATCTCATCATAATGTCTACCCCATTTGTGCCAGTCACCACAAGATCCTCCAAATCCCCACAATACCCTTTAACTGCCATATTCTAACTTCCACAAGGCTGTCACCACATTCTCTCTTCAGTTCACTTCTCACACCCCTTCCCTACTCCTAAAACGCAATGCAACCTTAATAATTCCTCCATATCCTCACCCTCTTCTCTTAATGTGCCCTTCATTTTCTTGCCCTAACAGAAACCAGGCTCTTCCCAGAGGACTCTGTGTCCCTGGAAGCCCACTCAAGAGAAGTAGATGATTTTTCTCTCCCATCACCATTGTACCACAGAGCCTGAAGCTCTGGTAAATGTCTTCCTTGCTTCTCACTGCTGCCTTTAGAGCATTCCTCTCCCACATCCCTGAAAACCTCCAGCTTTTGACAGCTTATGTCACCAACTAGCCTTCATTGTCATCATCTACCAAACTCCTTTTGAGTTTTCTTCTGCCAGGAATGGGGGAGGGGGAGAAGGAACACAATCTAAGAAATGATACATGTGCTCTTCTAAGCATTGCTGTCTCATTTCTTGGAAGAAACGGGTACGTGTGAGCAGATTTGCTTGGCACCATCCTCTGCTGTTCACAAGGATATGGAATGTGCAAGGGAAACGTGGGGCTGATATCAGTATGGCCCGGGCCAGGCTGCATCACCCAATCTTACTGTTGTGCTGTGTTCTCACATCCTGCCACTTTCTCCTTGCAATGTTAATGAAAAAAGCTTTTGATCATGAAGGTATTGTTATAAACAAATGTGATGACAGTTACTCTTAGGAGCCATGGATTGAAGTCAGGGGGGTCAGCTCTGGACTAAACCACCCTCCTCCAACTTGCACAATGTATTGTTACTCAGGGATATATTCATTACTGTTTAAGTGTTCAATGTTAAAGGTTGTGTTTAATTTCTAAAGATTAAAAAAAACAAACAAAAGAATTGGTGCTAAACTTTCACCCCTGAGCATGTTCAGTGAAAATGGTCATGCAAGCATTAACAGTGCCATGCTCTTCAAGCCTGTTTTTTTTTTTCTTATACAAATGTTGCCCTATTTGTATTCCTCAGTGTACAGTATTTTTTTTATTCCATTGAGGGTAGGGTAGTATACCTGCCATTTAACAAAATGAAGAAAAAAATTGGAAAAAAAGCAGGAAATAAACTAGTGCACAAGAGTCGGGCTAGTTAAGCCCAGCACCACACTGAAGTGGACTCAGTGGTTTTTGGAGTGAAGAAAATGTACTCCCTGCATATTCTCTCATGCTCCCATATAAGTCCAGCAACGAAGATACTCGAGTTCCTCTTGCCTTGTCATGGGGACTCAGGAGTTGACCAAGGAAAACTATTTGGCCCCATGAAGAATGGCACTGTCAGTGTCTATCCTGAATGGAGCCTAGTCAGGAAGCAGTCTGAAAGTATACAGTTGTGGTCACCTCATGAAGATGTGTGGCAGGTGGCTCTCAGGAAAAATGCTAAGTCTGGATCATCCACGTGGCAGCTTTGCATGGGGAGATGGTGGCTCTGAACTGGAACTGAGCTGCCTTCCATGCACTTGTGGCCAGTACATGTGGTGTGAATGGTACGTTTAAAGGGAAGGAAATGTTTTCTGCTTTCCTTCTTCCTTGGGACGCTCAAGCTGAACAGTAGGTAACCACTGTTTTAAAGGAACAAGCTCCACTTGGCTGGATGGATCAGAGTTCATTTCATCCCTAGCCTTGTGTGCCTTTTGGTCTGGAAAGGTGGCTTTTCTCATAATATCCACAGCTAGGACATTCTTTATAATTATGAATTGTTTTACACTAACTAAAAGAGAATGTCTTCGATCATTAGAGTTTGTCAGTGTTAGATTGTTTCCCCTGTGACATTCTTAAACTTTTTCACTTCAAAATATTAAAGCAACTCATGTTAGAGATCTTTTCAACATGAAAGGGTTTATAGTTGAGACATTACATATATTTTATTGTTTATAAAAAACAATAAAAGTTTTATTGTTATACAAAAGTCCTGGGCATTAATTTTAATATTCACACAAGATTTTTTCCATTATATGTTAACACCTACAATTTCACTAATTGTTGAGTTTATTTTCTATTGAGACCCTGGAGCCTAGGGGGCTATGAGTTTTTACTTATTTTCACTCTTATTTCCCTGAAGCAAGAGACTTTGTATGGCCTTCAGTGCAAAGACTTCAGAACAATTCTTTGTGTTACACATGGCTCCCTCTTGTCTATATAACTTCTGAGTGTAAATCATTGAACTCGTTAATGAAGTATGGTAAAGAATAAATCATAGGGCTTCCCTGGTGGCGCAGTGGTTGAGAGTCCACCTGTCAATGCACGGGACATGGGTTCGTGCCCCGGTCCGGGAAGATCCCACATGCTGCGGAGCGGCTGGGCCCGTGAGCCATGGCCGCTGAGCCTGCACGTCCGGAGCCTGTGCTCCACAACGGGAGAGGCCACAACGGTGAGAGGCCCGCATACCACCAAAAAAAAAAAAAAAAAAAAAAAAAGAATAAATCATAATGGGTAAAAAAAAAAAGGTGACTCAAGGAGGCAGGCAGAAACTCTCTGGTAGATGGAAGTCTATGGGACCTGGAGTCAGAGGACTCTTAAGGGGGAGTATGATTTCCAAACAGAGTGGTGGATTCGATTCATTGTAAGCCATTTCCTTTGAAGTTGGCTTCCTATAACTAATGAAGGTTTAGGGAACTGAACATCCACTTATCTTCATTGCTGTCAGTGCTCCTGGTTCTTCTCTGCTCCTGTGGACAAGTGACGGATGTGTGAGCACTTTCCTTCTTACCAACATTTGTGTCATTTCAGTGTATAAAGGGGCTATGTATCAAACCCTGGAAGCAAATGGTCCTAAAGCCGGACAAGCTCACACCCCTGGAGTGTCCAATCAGTTATCTCTGAGCCCTGTCTGCTCACCTAGGAGCTCCTACTCTTTACTCAGTCATGTTGGACTCCCCAACCCCTCCCTCCCACTCAGCCCCCATAAGTCCTACCCAATGTGCCAGGCCTAGCTCCTCTTTAAGGAGTCTCTGACAACTCCAGTGAGGCTTCCTTTCTCTTTATGTATTAATGTAGTTTTACAGAGTTCACCATAACTAGACCTAGACTTTGTTCAATGATTATCTTGATGTTTCACAGCTGGTAGGCCACAGGAGTGTTAAGAATGACTGCACAGATGCTTATTCATTCTGGTGACGATGAAGAACTCTCTGAGAGAGAGATTCTGTAGTGCAGTGGTCAAGAGTCCTGACTCTACAATCATGCCTACTGAGTTCAAATCCAAGATGTAGCCCTTACTAAGTCAACAATCCTATTGATGATGAGGATGAAAATGGTGGAAATGAAATCCTGTCCCCTTGATCAAGAGGCATGGGTGTGTGTTATATTCTGTAAGATCACTGTCTTCTTAGATCTGTTATATTCAGGCTATATAAATTCAAATTGTAATTATGATAGGTCACATTCTTTTGAGTGTTTACAAGAGCCTACTATTGTTCAAAACTTTAGATGGATTGTGTCTCATTCAATCCTCACAAAAACAATACTGTAGAGGAGGTACACTTGTTTTCCCCACTTACACAAGTGTAAACTGAGGCCCACAGAGGTTAGGTAATTTGCCCAAAGCACTGAGCACCATTCCTCTCTTCTCAGCTGAAGAAGTTTTAAAATAAAGTGATGCCAGATAGTTTATTTTTTGAAGTCTCAAAGGGCAGTGTACTTTTTTGTTATTGTTGTTTGCTTTATTATTTTTTTCTTCCAAATTTTACACAAAAAGAAATCGAGTTTCTGAGTTAAAGTAAATGACTCAAAGACACCCAACTAGTGATTGGCAGTACTGGAATTCAAACCCAGGCAGTCTGTTAAGAATTTTTTGAGCAGAGATGTATCAATACGTTTTTAGAGAGTGATACAATTAACATCACCAGGCAAAGTTGTTAGACCTTAAAATTGATCAAGGGTTCATTATACAACTTATGATTGTTGTTATCATTCATGTTTTGTTCCGTTAGGTTTTTGTTCCAACGCTGTGTATATTATAAATGCAAGTTTATTACTGTAAAATTTTCAAAAGTGATGCATCGTGAAATTCTGAGTGAATAAGAATTTTTCAGTGAATTTTATGCAGATACTTTCTCTGATTGTCCAAGCGACATATATACTAATGTATCAGAAGATGATAGGTCTTCAGAATATACTTCTGATTCAGACAATGTGAATATTAGATCAACAAAAAGACAAAAAAACCTTAGTGATTGATTCTGATGTGGAAAGTAAAAGTGAAACTCACAGTGTGGAGAATGCTCCTTTGCTTCTACAGAAGAGTGGACTCAAGACAAGATTTCACGTAAATTAGAAGACTTTACAGGTGTGTCAGGTGTAACTATTGAATGTAATAACCTGCAAAGTGTTAGTGAAATAACAGAATTAATTTTTGGTAACAACTTTTTTGAGCTGGGCACTTCTCAAATAAATTCGTATTACCAACAGAATAAAAATCATATAAGAAGTATGATAAGGCTTTAAAATGGACTGATGTAACCAACAGTGACATGAAGAAGTTTCTTGGATTAATAATTTTGATGGGACAAATAAGAAAGTCACAGTGGAAAGAATATTGGTCGACTGATCCCTTACTAGAAACACCTGTCTTTCCAAAGATTATGATGAGAAGATTTGAACAAAAAATGACATTTCTTCACTTTAACGATAACTCAGAAACTCCACTTCCTGCAGACAGAATTTCAAAAGTTAAACCTCTTTTGGATTATTTTCTACCAAAATTTCAATCGATCTACATACCCAAACAAGAGCTATCACTTGAGGAGGCAATGATAAAGTGGAGAGGACAGCTCAGATTCAAAACCTATAATCCCAGAAAACTTACAAAATATGGAATTTTGCTCAGGATGGTTAGCGAAAATGAAACTGGATATATATGCAACCTTGAGATTTACACGGGTGAAGGAAAGAAACTGCAAGAAACAATACTATCGGCCCTACAACCTTATCTTGGTTCATGGCACCATATTTACCAAGACAATTATTACAACAGTGTGTCCACATCTGAAATGTTGTTGAAAAATAAAACCAGTTTGTGGGACTCTAAGAGAGAATCATGGCCTACCAAACCAATTAAAGGAGAAATCTAAAAATCTACAGAGAGGGAAAACAACATTCTCATGGAAGGGAGAAGTGATTCTTCTTACATGGAAAGACAAGAGGCTAGTCCGCATGGTGGAAACTATTCATGACGCTTCCATAGCATCCACAGGAAAGGAAGACAGGAGGACTGGCCATCAGATAACTAAGTCCACTTGTATATTAGAGTATAATAAATGTATGAAAGGAGTTGATTGATCTGATCAATAACTGGCACACATCAATATCCTCCAGAAAACAGGAAAATGGTATAAGAAAGTGGGTTTCTATTTGAGTAATTGTGGTTTATTCAATGCGTTTAAATTTTATTGTAGCCATAATGCACAGAATAAAATGACTTACAAGCATTTTTTTTTTTTTTTTTTGCGGTACGCGGGCCTCTCACTGTTGCGGCCTCTCCCGTTGCGGAGCACAGGCTCTGGACGTGCAGGCTCAGCGGCCATGGCTCACGGGCCCAGCCGCTCTGCGGCATGTGGGATCTTCCCGGACCGGGGCACGAACCCGTGTCCCCTGCATCGGCAGGCGGACTCTCAACCACTGCACCACCAGGGAAGCCCTACAAGCAATTTTTGTTAGCAGTAGCTAGAGAATGGATAATTGACCATTCTGGTGAATGTAGTGGTAGTCTTGCACCTGGTCCGTCTTGTGGCGTTTCTAAAAGAGCCTCCTGCAAAGATCCACATTGTTGACTATCAGGTAAAATAAAAAGAAACATATTCTAGAGGAAATAATACCCACAGGGCTAAAAAAATGCCTCCAGAAAGTGTAGAGTCTGTTCTTCCAGGGGAAAGTGCAGTGAAACACAGTGTATTTGTAACAGATGTTCTTTCCCCTGAACAGAGGTGACTGCTATACTGCCTATCACACTCTAACAAAATATTAGAATGCTTTAGTAAGACATGTACAAAGTTTCAAATAAATGCATTAAGTGCAAAAATAGTTGTTGATATTTACTCAAACATGGGTGTTTCAATATTCACTTACATAACAAACTGCCAGCCACAGCTGTTAGTTTCTGCAAAAATCCCCCAGGGTCAATAATATGTTAAGAAGGAGAAAATGTCGTTTTTTGAACTGTATCAGCCCAGGAGGGCTAGAGTTAAGTAAAGCCTCTCATGCCTTGCATCAGTGCACATTTTAATTTTAAAAAGAAATCATAATCTCAATGTACTATTTATAAGACAATTGGGCTGTTAAAAATGCCTTGGGCTACTGATATGCCATTCTGCAAAAGGAAACTCAATAGGAACAGAAACAGATCAGAGACTGCCTGCGGGAGGTGGCGAGAAGGGTTTATTTCCTAGAGAAAAAAGGGAATTTTGCTAGGGGATGAGTAATGAAAATGTTCTGTGTCTTGATTGTGGTGGTGGTTACATTAAGGCATGTATTTGTCAAAACCCAGGAAAATGTACACTAAAAAGGATGAATGCTACTGTATGTAAATTATAGCTCAATAAAACTGACACTCAAAAAAGCCTTCTGCTTACAATGAAACACTCTTCCCTCCTAAGACTCAGAGATTTGCCTATGGAAATTTCTTTACACAGTCTTTTGTGGGATTAAGCTTATAAATTGGAAATACAGAACATTTAACACAATTTACACGGGGCAAATTCTTTGTCAATATCACATAAAATTATATTATTCTGATATTCCAATGTATTTCTGCTGCCCAGAATTTTTTAAATGGTATTTTGAGATTTTATTTGTAAAGACAGAAGTGTTACTGGATTTAAAAACAGAGAACAAAGGCACCTCCTTCATTTTCTAACTTTTGGTTGTCTTGGCTTTCAGCGTGGCAATTCTGGATTTGATCAGCCTGAGACATCGTCTCCATTTTTCTTTATCTCTTCTCTTTTTAATTAAAAAAACATAACTTTTGCAAAGATAAATCGTATTTTAAAAATCAGTTTATGAAAGAGTATGTATAGTTTGATATAAATTCTGTTTGGCAAGTTTCTATGTATATTAAAAAACTGTAGATGAATATACTCTATTCCATAAACTGTTGACCTCAAATATATATTTCATTTACTGATTCTCTCTCTCTCTCACCCTCTCACTCTTTCCTCATCAGTGTCTGCTAAACATATCTACAATGTAGAAAAGACCCCTCAGAGAAGCAGTAAGTTCAAACCCCCAGGACCTCACCACTCGAAAGCCTTCCCAAACCTTTTCCTAACCCCTTGCCTGCCATCTCCTCTTCAGGCAACTATAGGCACAGGTTCCCAGATAATGTTCTCTGAATCCATATATATTTACACAAAAATCTGTACACAAATGTTTATAACAGCTTTATTCACAATGGGCAAAAAACTGGGAAACAACCCAGATACCATTCAACAGGTGAATCGGTACATTCATACCATAGAATACTACTCAGAAATAAAAAGGAATGCATTATTGATATAAGCAACAAATTAAATGGATCTTTGGGGGATTATGCTGAGTGAAAAATGACAATACCAAAAGATTCTATAGTGTTTGATTTCAGCCTTATAGCTTTCTCAAAATGAAAAATTATAGACATGAAGGATGGATTAATGGTTGCATGTGGTTAGTGATGGGGTGGCAGGAGGGCAGTAGGTATAGTTATAAAGGGGCAATGTGAGGGATCTTTGTGATGCTGGAACTGTTAAGTATCTCAACTGTTGTGTAGATACATGACCTTATGTACGTGATAAAATTGCATTACACTAAATGCACACACACACACACACAAACACAAAGGAATACAAGTAAAACTGGGGAAATCTGAATAAAGTAGTGGATATTATCAATGATTTTATCAATTATATCCTGGTTGTAAAATTGCAATATAGTTTTGTGTTTTTTAACATCTTTATTGGAGTAAAATGGCTTTAAAATGTTGTGTTAGTTTCCGCTTTATAACAAAGTGAAACAGTTATACATATACATATATCCCCATATCTCTTCCCTCTTGCGTCTCCCTCCCTCCCACCCTCCCTATTCCACCCATCTAGGTGGTCAAAAAGCACCGAGCTGATCTCCCTGTTCTATGCGGCTGCTTCCCACTAGCTATCTATTTTACATTTGGTAGTGTAGATATGTCCATGCAACTCTCTCACTTTGTCCCAGATTACACTTACCCCTCCCCTTACCCCTTATCCTCAAGTCCATTCTCTAGTAGGTCTGCGTCTTTATTCCCGTCTTGCCCATAGGTTCTCCATTACCAATTTTTTTTTTAGATTCCATATATATGTGTTAGCATATGGTATTTGTTTTTCTCTTTCTGACTTACTTCACCCTGTATGACAGATTCTAGGTCCATCTACCTCACTACAAAAAACTCAATTTCATTTCATTTTATGGCTGAGTAATATTCCATTGTATAAATGTGCCACATCTTCTTTATCCATTCATCTGTTGATGGACACTTAGGTTGCTTCCATGTCCTGGCTATTGTAAATAGAGCTGCAATGAATATTGTGGTACATGATTCTTTTTTTTTTTTTGAATTATGGTTTTCTCAGGGTATATGCCCAGTAGTGGGATTGCTGGGTCGTATGGTAGTTCTATTTTTAGATTTTTAAGGAATCTCCACAGTGTTCTCCATAGTGGTGGAATCAATTTACATTCCCACCAACAGTGCAAGAGGGTTCCCTTTTCTCCACACCCTCACCAGCATTTATTGTTTGTAGGTTTTTTGATGATGGCCATTCTGACCAGTGTGAGATGACATCTCATTTTAGATTTGATTTGCATTTCTGTAATGATTAATGATGTTGAGCACTCTTTCATGTGTTTGCTGGCAATCTGTATATCTTCTTTGGAGAAATGTCTATTTAGGTCTTCTGCCCATTTTTGGATTGGGTTGTTTGTTTTTTTTAATTGAGCTGCATGAGCTGCTTGTAAATTTTGGAGATTAATCTTTAGTCGGTTGCTTCATTTGCAAATACTTTCTCCCATTCTGAGGGTTTTGTTTTCATCTTGTTTATGGTTTCCTTTGCTGTGCAAAAGCTGTGAAGTTTCATTAGGTCCCATTTGTTTATTTTTGTTTTTATTTCCATTTCTCTAGGAGGTGGGTCAAAAAGGATCTTGCTGTGATTTATGTCACAGAGTCTTCTGCCTATGTTTTCCTCTAAGAGTTTGATAGTGTCTGGCCTTACATTTAGGTCTTTAATCCATTTTGAGTTTATTTTTGTGTATGGTGTTAGAGAATGTTCTAATTTAATTCTTTTACATGTAGCTGTCCAGTTTTCTCAGCACCACATATTGAAGAGGCTGTCTTTTCTCCACTGTATATTCTTGCCTCCTTTATCAAAGATAAGGTGACCATATGTGCGTGGGTTTATCTCTGGACTTTCTACCCTGTTCCACTGATCTATATTTCTGTTTTTGTGACAGTACTATACTGTCTTGATTACTATAGCTTTGTAGTATAGTCTGAAGTCAGGGAAACTGATTCCTCCAGCTCCATTTTTCTTTCTCAAGATTGCTTTGGTTATTCGGGGTCTTTTGTGTTTCTATACAAATTGTGAAATTTTCTGTCTTAGTTCTGTGAAAAATGCCAGTGGTGGTTTGACAGGGATTGCATTGAATCTGTAGATTGTTTTGGGTAGTAGAGTCATTTTCACAGTGTTGATTCTTCAAATCCAAGAACATGATATAACTCTCCGTTTGTGTCATATTTAATTTCTTTCATCAGTGTCTTATAGTTTTCTACATACAGATATTTTGTCTCCTTAGGTAGGATTATGTCTAGGTATTTTATTCTCTTTTTTCAATGGTAAATGGGAATGTTTTCTTAATTTCACTTTCAGATTTTTCATCATTAGTGTATAGGAATGCAAGAGATTTCTGTGCATTAATTTTGTATCCTGCTACTTTACCAAATTCATTGATTAGCTTTAGTAGTTTTCTGGTAGCATCTTTAGGATTCTCTAGGTATAGTATCATGTAATCTAAAAACAGTGACAGCTTTACTTCTTCTTTTCCGATTTCGATTCCTTTTATTTCTTTTTCTTCTCTGATTGCTGTGGCTAAAACTTCCAAAACTATGTTGAATAATAGTGGTGAGACTGGGAAAGCTTGTCTTGTCCCTGATTTTAGTGGAAATGGTTTCAGTTTTTCACCATTGAGGACAAGGTTGGCTGTGGGTTTTTCATATATGGCCTTTATTATGTTGAGGTAAGTTCCCTCTATGCCTACTTTCTGGAGGGTTTTTGTAATAAATCGGTGTTGGATTTTCTTGAGAGCTTTCTCTGCATCTATTGTGATGATCATGTGGTTTTTCTCCTTCACTTTGTTAATATGGTGTATCACATTGATTGATTTGCATATATTGAAGAATCCTTGCATTCCTGGGATAAACCCCACTTGCTCATGGGGTATGAACCATTTAATGTTCCGTTGGATTCTGTTTGCTAGTATTTTGTTGAGGATTTTTGCATCTATGTTCATCAGTGATATTGGCCTGTAGTTTTCTTTCTTTGTGACATCTTTGTCTGGTTTTGGTATCAGGGTGATGGTGGCCTCGTAGAATGTGTTTGGGAGTGTTCCTCCCTCTGCTATATTTTGGAAGAGTTTGAGAAGGATAGGTGTTAGCTCTTCTCTAAATGTTTGATACAGTTCTCCTGTAAAGCCATCTGGCCCTGGGCCTTTGTTTTTTGGAAAATTTTTAATCAGAGTTTCAATTTCAGTGCTTGTGACTGATCTATTTATGTTTTCTATTTCTTCCCTGGTTCAGTCTTGGCAGGTTGTGCATTTCTAAGAATTTGTCCATTTCTTCCAGGTTGCGCATTTTATTGCCATATAATTGCTTGTAGTAATCTCTCATGATCCTTTGTATTTCTGCAGTGTCAGTTGTTACTTCTCCTTTTTCATTTCTAATTGTATTGATTTGGGTCTTCTCCCTTTCTTTCTTGATGAGTCTGGCTAATTGTTTATCAATTTTCTTTATCTTCTCAAAGAACCAGCTTTTAGTTTTATTGATCTTTACTATTGTTTCCTTCACTTCTTTATCATTTACTTCTGATCTGATCTTTATGATTTCCTTCCTTCTGCTAACTTTGGGGTTTTTTTGTTCTTCTTTCTCTAATTGCTTTAGGTGTAAGTTTATGTTTTTTATTTGAGATGTTTCTTGTTTCTTAGGTAGGATGGTATTGCTATAAACTTTCTTTTAGAAGTGTTTTTGCTGCATACAATAGGTTTTCGGTCATCGTGTTTTCATTGTTATTTGTTTCTAGGTATTTTTTGATTTCCACTTTGAATTCTCCAGTGATCTCTTGGTTATTAAGTAGTGTATTGTTTAGCCTCCATGTCTTTGTATTTTTTACAGATTTTTTCCTGTAATTGATTTCTAGTCTCATAGCATTGTCATCAGAAAAGATATTTGACAGGATTTCAATTTTCCTATATTTATCAGGTCTTGATTTGTGACCCAAGATATGATCTATCCTGGAGAATGTTCCATGAGCACTTGAGAAAAAAGTGTATCCTGTTATTTTTGCATGGAATGTCCTATAAATATCAATTAAGTCCATCTTGTTTAATGTATCATTTAAAACTTGTGTTTCCTTATTTATTTTCATTTTGGATGATGTGTCCATTGGCGAAAGTGGGGTGTTAAAGTCCCCTACTATGATTCTGTTACTGTCAATTTCCCCTTTTATGGCTGTTGCTATTTGCCTTATTTATTGAGGTGCTCGTATGTTGGGAACATAAATATTTACAATTGTTATATCCTCTTCTTGGATCGATCCCTTGATCATTATGTAGTGTCCTTCTTTGTCTCTTGTAATCGTCTTTGTTTTAAAGTCTATTTTGTCTGATATGAGAATTGCTACTCCAGCTTTCTTTTGATTTCCATTTGCATGGAATATCTTTTTCCATCACCTCGCTTTCTGTCTGTATGTGTCCCTAGGTCTAAAGTGGGTCTCTTGAAGACAGCATATATACAGGTCTTGTTTTTGTATCCATTCAGCCAGTCTATGTCTTTTGTTGGAGCATTTAATCCATTACATTTAAGGTTATCGATATGGACATTCCTATTACTATTTCCTTAATTGTTTTGTGTTTGTTATTGTAGGTCTTTTCCTTCTCTTGTGTTTCCTGCTATGAGCAGTTCCTTAAGCATTTGTTGTAAAGCTGGTTTGGTGGTGCTGAACTCTCTCAGCGTTTGCTTCTCTCTAAAGGTTTTAATTTCTCCATCAAATCTGAATGAGATCCTTGCTGGGTAGAGTAATCTTCATTGTAGGATTTTCCCCTTCATCACTTTAAATATGTCATGCCACTCCCTTCTGGCTTGCAGTGTTTCTGCTGAAAGACCAGCTGTTAGCCTTATCAGGATTCCCTTGTATGTTATTGGTGGTTTTTTCCTTGCTGCTTTTAATATGCTTTCTTTGTATTTAATTTTTGACAGTTTGATTAATATGTGTCTTGTCATCTTTCTCCTTGGATTTATCCTGTATAGGACTCTCTGTGCTTCCTGGACTTGACAGACTATTTCCTTTCCCATATTAGGGAAGTTTTCAACTATAATCTCTTCAAATATTTTCTCAGTCCCTTTCTTTTTCTCTTCTTCTAGGACCCCTATAATTCGAATGTTGGTGTGTTTAATGTTGTCCCAGAGGTCTCCGAGACAGTCCTCAGATCTTTTCATTCTTTTTTCTTTATTCTGCTCTGCAGTAGTTTTTCCCACTGTTTTATCTTCCAGGTCACTTATCCATTCTTCTGCCTCAGTCATTCTGCTATTGATCCCTTCTAGATAATTTTTAATTTCATCTATTGTTTTGGTCATCACTGTTTATTTGCTGTTTAGTTCTTGTAGGTTCTTGTTAAACGTTTCTTGTATTTTCTCCATTCTATTTCCAGGATTTTGGATCATCTTTACTATCATTACTCTGAATTCTTTTTCAGGTAGACTGCCTATTTCTCTTTCATTTGTTAGGTCTGGTGGGTTTTTACCTTGCTCCTTCATCTGCTGTGTGTTTCTTTGTCTTGTCATTTTGCTTAACTTACTGTGTTTGGGTCTCCTTTTCACAAGCTGCAGTTTCGTAGTTCTGGTTGCTTTTGGTTTCTGCCCCCAGTGGCTAAGGTTCGTTCAGTGGGTTGTGTGGGCATTCTTGTGCAGGGGACTAGTGCTTGTTTTCTGGTGGATGAGGCTGGATCTTGTGTTTCTGGTCGGTAGGTCCACGTCTGGTGGTGTGTTTTGGGGTGTCTGTGGCTTTATTATGATTTTAGGCAGCCTCTCTGCTAATGGGTAGGGTTGTGTTCCTGTCCTGCTAGTTGTTTTGCATCAGGTGTCCAGCACTGTAACTTGCTGGTCAATGAGTGGAACTGGGTCTTGGCATTGAGCTGGAGATCTCTGGGAGATTTTCGCCATTTGACATTGCCTGGAGCAATGTCCTGAACTTGGCTCCCCCACCTCAGAGGCACAGCCCTTACGCCTGGCTGAAGCACCAAGAGCCTGTCATCCACATGGTTCAGAATAAAAGGGAGAAAAAAAAGAAAGATAGAAAGAAGAAGATAAAATTAAATAAAATAAAAAAGTTATTAAAATAAAAAATAATTATTAAAAAAATTTTAAGTAATAAAAATAAAAAGAAAGAAAGAAAGAAGAGAGCAACCAAACCAAATCCACCAATGATAACAAGCGCTAAAATCTATACTAAAAAAAACAAAAACAAAAAAAACCGTACAGACAGAACCTTAGGACAAATGGTAAAAGCAAAGCTATACAGACAAAATTACACACAGAAGCATACATATACACACACACAAAAGGAGAAAAAGGGAAAAAATATATATATATCGTTGCTCCCAAAGTCCATCTCCTCAATTTGGGATGATTCGTTGTCTATTCAGGTATTACACAGATGCATTGTACATGAAGTTGATTGTGAAGATTTAATCCGTTGCTCCTGAGACTGCTGGGGGAAATTTCCCTTTCTCTTCTTTGTTCACACAGCTCCTGGGGTTCAGCTTTGGATTTGGCCCCGCCTCTGCGTGTAGGTCACCTGAGGGTGTCTGTTCTTCATTCAGACAGGACGGGGTTAAAGGAGCAGCTGATTCGGGGGCTTTGGCTCACTCAAGCTGGGGGGAGGAGGGGTACAGAGTGTGGGGCGAGCCTGCAGTGGCAGAGCCCAGCATGACGTTGTACCAGCCTGAGGCATGGCATGTGTTCTCCCAGGAAAGTTGTCCCTGGATCACAGGACCCTGGCAGTGGCGGGCTTCACAGGCTCCTGGGACGGGAGGTGTGGATAGTGACCTGTGCTTGTACACAGGCATCTTGGTGGCTTCAGCCTCAGCCTTAGCATCTCATGCCCATCTCTGGGGTCTGTGCTGATAGCCACGGCACATGCCCATCTCTGGAGCTCCTTTAAGTGGCACTTTTAATCCCCTCTCCTCACGCACTGGGAAACAAAGAGGCATGAAAAAGTCTCTTGCCTCTTCGGCAGCTCCAGACTTTTTCCTGGACTCCCTCCCAGCTAGCTGTGGTGCACTAGACCCCTTCAGGCTGTGTTCACACAGCCAACCCCTGTCCTTTCCCTGGGATTTGACCTCTGAGGCCTGAGCCTCAGCTCCCAGCCCCCACCCATCCAGGCGTGTGAGCAGACAAGCCTCTCGGGATGGTGAGTGCTGGTCGGCACTGATCCTCTGTGTGGGAATCTCTCTGCTTTGCCCTCTGCACCCCTGTTGCTGCGCTCTCTCTTCTGTGGCTCTGATGCTTCCCCCCTCTGCCACACGCAGTCTCCGCCCATGAAGGGGCTTCCGAGTGTATGGAAACCTTTGCTCCTTTACAGCTCCCTCCCACTGGTGCAGGTCCCATCCCTATTCTTTTGTCTCTTTTTTCTTTTTTCTTTTGCCCTGCCCAGGTACGTGGGGAGTTTCTTGCCTTTGGGGAGGTCTGAGGTCTTCTGCCAGCGTTCAGTAGGTGTTCTGTAGGAGTTGTTCCACATGTAGATGTATTTCTTATGTATCTGTGGGGAGGAAGGTGATCTCCACGTCTTACTCTTCTGCCTTCTTGAAGCTCCTCTGCAACATAATTTTGTAAGATGTCACCCTTGGGAAACAGAGTAAAGAGTACATGAGATCTCTATGTATTATTTCTAACAACTGTATGTGTATCCATAACTATTTCACAGTAAAGAGGTTAAAAAATTTTTTAAATATGGGACTAAGTAAATAAAGAATGTAGCATAGAAAAAATTAAAATCTCTGAAATTTTGCTGTTAAGACAGTAAGCTCATGACAGATACCATTTCGTGTATTTCTAAAAGTTCCTTTAAAATTTGTTATTTCAACAAAAAAAGGTCATTTAGGTGGATATTATGGCGTATTTCATATAAGACAAACCTCCCTCTGAGTGTTCACTAAAACTGAAAAATATGATAATTTAAGTTAGTATCTCATTAAGTTTAGCAGCAGTATAGACATAGCAGAAGACAGTTAGTAAACTTAAAGCTAAATCAGAAAAATATCCAGGCAGAACCACAGAGAGGAAAAAAAAGAAAAAACAGATGAAAAATACAGACAAGGTATAAAGGCCAACGTAAGATATTCTAATATATGGGTAATTGACATCATAAGACTTGGGGGGAGGGATTGAATGGAACAGAAGCAATATTTGAAAAGATATTTGATGAGGAATTTTCAAATCTGATGAAAAATATAAAGTCACATATTCAAGAATCTCTATAACATCTATGTAGGATAAACACACACACACACACATACACACACTCACACATACATACCTGGGATCATCATCTTAATAAAACTGCTAAAAAATAAATTAAAAAATAAAATATTAAAATCAGCTAAAGGAAAATAGTCCATTACCATGAAAGAAGAACCAATAAAAGTGATAGCTAAATTTCAACAAAAAACAATTGTTGGTGAAAAGATAATAGAATGACATTTTTAAGTGGTGAAAAGAAATGAGTACCAACCTCGTGTTCTGCGCAGAGCAAAAATAATCTTTATATATTATGTTAAATGAAGGATTTTCAGATAAACAAAACAAGAATTCATCTCCCACAGATCCACATCAAAAGACCAGAGTTATTCAAGCGAAATAAAAATGATCCCAGACAGAAGTAGAGAAATGCAGAAATGGATGAAGACCACTGCAACAACTAAAAGTGTAGACAAACGTAAATGAATGTTGATTGTATAAAACAGTAACAATAATAATGTCTTTAAATAATATGTGGAGATAAAACCTCATTGAAACAGTAGCAGAAAAGACTGGAGGCATACAGTGTTAAAATGTACTATGGTCTTAACATTGACAGAGGAAGACTAAAAACCACTCATTTATCATAAATTTGAGTTGGTCAAACCTGCATGTTGTAAAGTCTAGGGTAACCTAAAGGAATGACAAAAGAATGCACACCTAACAACTTAATAGAGGGGAAAATTTAATAATAATTTTTTAAATAATTGATTTATCCAAAAGAACAAAGCAAATGAGAGAAAAATGGATCATGCCACAAGTGGGACAAATAGAAAATAAATAGTAAAATGGTGGAATTAAAACCAATTATATAAGTAATCCCATTAAATGAAAGTGAACTAACAGGGATGATTGTGAGGCTGAATTTAAAAAGAAACTATTGAGCCGCAAAAAGAGACATACCATAAAAATAAAAACACAGGAAAATTTAAAGTTAAAGGGGAAAAATGAATATATCATGCAAACACTAACCAAAGGGTAACTGATGTAGCTATAATAATATTAAAAATGTAGACATGAAGGGAATAAGCAGCATTATAAACAGATAGGATGCTTTCATGATTAAGGGTCAATCCTCCATGATGATATTACAATCCTAAATTTGCATATTCCAAATAACATAGTTCCAAAACATACAAAGGGTAAATTGTGGAACTAAAAGAACAAATACACAAAAACACAGAGTGGGAGGCATTAACATAGCTCTCTTGGTAACTGTTAGAACAAACAGAAAAATCCAGTTGAGATATGAAAAATTTGAACAAAAAGACTAAGAAACAACCTCATTGACATAGATAGGATATTAAAATGAACAATTAAAGAACATGCATTCTTCATTATATACATTTATATACCATATTAAATACATACTTCCCAAGTGAACATGGAACATTTACCAAAACAAGAACAAATTTCTCAATACATTTCCAACAATTGAAATCAACAGGCCCAAAATGCCTGTTATAAAGAAGACAACAGAACCAAAATAGTCACTTATGCCAAGATCCTTGTTACCAAACTGAGAGTTAACTTAATTACATTTTTGGCCTCTCCCAGAGGTGTAATATAGGACCAGTCAGTCAGGAGCTGCCTGATCAGCACTAGTGAGGTAGTCTGCTTGGTAGACCCCTGTCATCTCCTAAAGGAAAATGACCTTGCCTTCATCTGGGATATATTCCTCTGCCATCTCATTTTGTCTAAATTTCTGTGATTAGGGTTTCTGTTCCACAGGCTGCAGGATTTTAGTTCTTGCTTCTGCTGTCTGCCCTATGGTGGATGAGGCTGTCTAAGAGGATTGTGCAAGTTTCCTGATGGGAGGGGTTGGCTCCTGCCCAGTGGTGGGTGCAGCTGGGTCTTGTCTCTCTGGTGGGCAGAGCCATGCTGAGGGAGACTTTAAGCCACTAGTCTGCTGATGTGGGGGGGTACTGTGTTCCTGCTCTGTTAATTGTTTGGCCTGAGGTGTCCCAGCACTGGAGCCTACAGGCTGTTGGTGTGGCTAATGGTGGCCTCCAAGAGAGCTCACACCAATGAGTATTTCCCAGAATTGCTGCTACCAGTGTCTTTGTCCCTGCAGTGAGCCACAGCTGCCCCCCACCTCTGCAGGAGATCCTCCAATACTAGCAGGTAGGTCTGGACCAATCCCTTATAGAGTCACTGCTTTTTTCCCCTGGGTCCTGGTGCACATGAGACTTTGTGTGTGCCCTCCAAGAGCAGAGTTTTTGTTTCCCCCTGTCCTGTGGAAGTACTGCAATCAAACCCTGCTGGCTTTCAAAGCCAGAATCTCTAGGGACTCCTCCCATTGCCGGACCCCCAGGCTGGGAAGCCTGATGTGGGGCTCAGAACTTTCATTCCTGTGGGATACTGTCTCTGATATAATGATTTTCCAGTTTGTGGGTCACCCAGAGAATGGGTATGGATGAAACCCCAGGTGAACAAGTAAGTGAAGTGGAGATAGCCAATCTACTGGGAAAAGAATTCAGAATAATGATAGTGAAGATGATCCAAGATCTCAGAAAAAGAATGGAGGCAAGGATCAAGAAGATGCAAGAAATGTTTAACAAAGAACTAGAAGAACTAAAGAACAAACAAACAGAGATGAACAATACAATAACCGAAATGAAAACTACACTAGAAGGAATCAATAGCAGAATAACTGAGGCAGAAGAATGGATAAGTGACCTGGAAGACAGAATGGTGGAAATCACTGTCACAGAACAGAATAAAGAAAAAAGAATGAAAAGAAATGAAGACAGTCTAAGAGACCTCTGGTACAACATTAAATTAACCAATATTCACATTATAGGGGCCCCAGGAGGAGAAGAGAGAGAGAAAGAACCTGAAAAAATATCTGAAGAGAAAATAGCTGAAAACTTCCCTAACATGGGAAAGGAAACAGTCACCCAAGTCCAGGAAGCACAGAGAGTGCCAGGCAGGATAAACCCAAGGAGGAACATGCTGAGACACACAGTAATCAAACTGACAAATTAGAGACAAAGAAAAAATATTAAAAGCAAGAAGGAGAAAGCAACAAACAACATACAAGGGAACTCCCATAAGGATATCAGCTGATTTCTCAGCAGAAACTCTGCAGGCCAGAGGGAGTGGCATGATATATTTAAAATGATGAAAATACTCTACCCAGCAAAGCTCTCATTTAGATTTCACAGAGAAACCAAAAGCTTTACAGACAAGCAAAATCTAAGAGAATCCAGAACCATGAGACCAGCTATGCAACAAATGCTAAAGGAACTTCTCTAAGTGGAAAAGAAAAGACCACAACTAGACACAAGAAAATTACTAATGGAAAAGCTCACCAGTGAAGTCAAACATACAGTAAAGGTAGGAAATCATCCACACACAAATATGATATCAAAATCCGTAATTGTGAGGAGAGGAGAGCACAAATGCAGGATATTGGAAATGCATTGAAATTAAAAGACCAGCAACTTAAAACAATCTTGTTTATATATAGACTGCTATATCAAAACTGCATGGTAACTGGAAACAAAAATCTACAATAGATACACACAAAAAAAGAAAAAGGAATCCAAACACAACACTGAAGGTAGTCATCAAATCACAGGAGGAGAAGAGAATGAAAAAGGAAGAGAAGAAAAAAGACCTACAAAAACAAATCCAAAACAAGCAACAAAATGGCAATAAGAACATACATATCAATAATTACCTTAATTGTAAATGGATAAATGCTCCAACCAAAACATATAGACTGGGTGACTGGATACAAAAACAAGACCCATATATATACTGTCTATAAGAGACCAACTTCAGATCTAAGGACACATACAGACTGAAAGTGAAGGGATGGAAAAAGGTATTCCATGCAAATGGAAATCAAAAGAAAACTGGAGTAGCAATACTCATATAAGAAAAAACAGATTTAAAGTACTATTACAAGAGATAAAGAAGGACACTACATAATGATCAAGGGATCAATCCAAGAAGACAATATAACAATTGTAAATATATATGCACCCAACATAGGAGCACCTCAATATATAAGGCAACTACTAACAGTCATAAAGGGAGAAATCGACAGTAATTCAATAATAGTTGGGGACTTTAACACCCCACTTTCATCAACGAACAGATCATCAAGACAGAAAATCAATAAGGAAACACAGGCCTCAAATGACACATTAGACCAGATGGACTTAATTGATATTTATAGAGTATTCCATCCAAAAGCAGCAGAATACACATTCTTCTCATGTGCACATGGAATATTCTCCCGGACTGACCACATGTTGTGCCACAAAAGGAGCTTCAGTAAATTGAAACAACTGAAATCATATCAAGCATCTTTTCCGACCACAACACTAAGAGATTAGAAATAAACTACAAGAAGAAAACTGTAAAAAACACAAACAACGTGGAGGCTAGACAATATGCTACTAAAACCAATGGATCACTGAAGAAATCAAAGAGGAAATCAAAAAATACCTAGAGACAAATGAAAATGAAAGCACGATGATCCAAAACCTATGGGATGCAGCAAAAGCAGTTCTAAGACGGAAGTTTATAGCAATACAACCTTACCTCAGGAAACAAGAAAAATCTCAAATAAAAAACCTAACCTTACACCTAAAGCAACTAGCGAAAGAAGAACAAACAAAACCTAAAGTTAGTAGAAGGAAAGAAATCATAAAGATCAGAGGAGAAATAAATGAAATAGAAACAAAGGAAACAATAGCAAAGACCAATGAAACCCAAACTGGTTCTTTGAAAAGATAAACAAAATTGATAAACCTTTAGCCAGATGCATCAAGAAAAAAAGGGTGAGGACTCAAATGAAAAAAACTAGAAATGATAAAGGAGAAGTTACAACTGGAACTACAGAAATACAAAGGATCATAAGAGACTACTATAAGCAACGATATGCCAATAAAATGGACAACCTGGAAGAAATGGACAAATTCTTAGAAAGGTACAATTTCCCACAATATACCAAGAAGAAATAGAAAAAACAAACAGATGAATCACAAGTACTGAAATTGAAACTGTGATTTAAAAATTCCCAACAAACAAAAGTCCAGGACCAGATGGCTTCACAGGAAAATTCTATCAAACATTTACAGAAGAGTTAATACCTATCCTTCTGAAACTGTTCCAAAAAATTTAAGAGGGAGGAAAACTCCCAAACTCATTCTATGAGTCCACCATCACGCTGATACAAAAACCAGACAAAGATACCACAAAGAAGAAAAATTACAGGCCAATATCACTGATGAACACAGACGCAAAAGTACTCAACAAAATACTAGCAATCTGAATCCAACAATAAATTAAAAGGATCATAGACCATGATTAGGTGGGATTTATCCCAGGGATGCAAGGATTTTTCAAAATCCACAAATCAATCAGTGTGATACACCACATCAACAAGTTGAAGAATAAAAACCATATGATCATTTCAGTAGATGCAGAAAAAGCTCTTGACAAAATTTAACACGCATTTATGATAAAAAAAAAAAAACCTCTCCAGAAAGTGGGCATAGAGGGAACCTACCTCAACACAATACAGGCCATATACGACAAACCTATAGCTAACATCATACTCAATGGTGAAAAGCTGAAAGCATTTCACTAAGGTCAGGGATAAGACAAGGATGTCCACTATTTCCACTTTTATTCAACATAGATTTGGAAGTCCTAGCTATGGCAATCAGAGAAGAAAAAGAAAGAAGAGGAATCCAAATTGGAAAAGAAGTTAAACTGTCACTGTTTGCAGATGACATGGTACTATACATAGAAAATCCTAATGACACCACCAGAAAACTACTAAGAGCTCATTAATAAATTTGGTAAAGTCGCAGGTTACAAAATTAATACACAGAAATATGTTTCATTTCTATGCACATCAATGAAAGATCAGAAAGAGAAATTCAAGCAACAAACCCATTTACCATCACATCAAAAAGAATAAAATACCTATGAATAAACCTACCTAAGGAGACAAAAGACCTGTACTCCAAAAACTGTAAGATGCTGATGAAAGAAACTGAAGATGGCACAATCAGATGGAAAGATAAACCATGTTCTTGGATTGGAAGAATCAATATTGTCAAAATGACTATACTACCTAAGGCAATCTACAGATTCAGTGCAATCCCTATCAAATTACCAATGGTATTTTTCACAGAACTTGAATAAAAAATCTTAAAATTTGTATGGAGACATGAAAGACCCAGAATAGCCAAAGCAATCTTGAGAAAGAAAGACAGCTTGAGGAATCAGGCTACCTGACTTCAGACTATACTACAAAGCTACAGTCATCAAAACAGTATGGTACTGGCACACAAATAGAAATATAGATCAATGGAACAGGATAGAAAGCCCAGAAATAAACCCACACACTTATAGTCAATTAATCTATGATAAAGAGGCAATACTATATAATGGAGGAAAGACAGTCTGTTTAATCAATGATGCTGGGAAAACTGGACAGCTACATGTAAAAAAAATGAAATTAGAACACTCTTTAACACCATACACAAAAATAAACTCATAATGGATTAAAGACCTAAATGTAAGACCAGACATTATAAAACTCTTATAGGAAAACATAGCAGAACACTCTTTGACATAAATTGCAGCAATATCTTTTTCAATCTGCCTCCCAGAGTAATGGAAATAAAAACAAAAATAAACAAATGGGACCTAATTTAACTCAAAAGCTTTTGCACAGCAAAGGAAACCATAAACAAAACAAAAAGACAACCCACCGAATGGGAGAAATTATTCGCAAAAGATGCAACCGACAAAGGATTAGCCCCCAAAATTTACAAAGTTCATGAGGCTTAATATCATAATAACAAAGAACCCAATCAAAAAAATGGGCAGAAGACCTAAATAGACATTTCTCCAAAGAAGACATACAGATGGCCAAGAGGCACATGAAAAGATGTTCAACATTGCTTATTATTAGAGAAATGCAAATCAAAACTACGAGATATCACCTCACACCAGTCAGAATGGCCATCATCAAAAAATCTATGAATGATAAATGCCAGAGAGGGTGTGGAGAGAAGGGAACTCTCTTACATTGTTGGTGGGAATGTAAATTGGTACAGCCACTGTGGAGAACAGTATGGAGGTTCCTTAAAACACTTAGAGTTACTATATGATCCAGCAATCCCACTCCTGGGCATATATATGGAAAAGATGAAAACTATAATTCAAAAAGATGCATACATCCGAATGCTCACTGCAGCACTGTTTACAATAGCCAACACATGGAAGCAACCTAAGTGTCCATCGACAGATGAATGGATAAAGAAGATGTGGTACATATATACAATGGAATATTACTCAGCCATTAAAACGAATGAAATAATGCCATTTGCAGCAACATGGATGGACCTAGAGATTGTCATACTTAGTTAAGTAAGTCAGACAGAGAAAGACAAACATTGTATATCACTTATAGAATCTAAAATAAATGATAAAATGAACTTATTTACAAAGCAGAAACAGACTCTAGACTTAGAGAACGAACCTATGGTTACTAGGGGGTAGAGTGGGGGGGGAGGATAGTTAGGGAGTTTGGGATTGACATGTACACACTGCTATATTTAAAATGAATAACCAACAATGACCTACTGTATAGCACAGAAAAGTGTGCTCAATATTATGTAATGACCTAAATGGGAAAATAATTTGAAAAAGAATAGATACATGTATATGTATCACTGAATCAATTTGCTGTACACCTGAAACTAACACAACATTGTTAATCAACTATACTCCAATATAAAATAAAAAGTTAAAAAAAAGATATAGCAAAAAACAATGAACTTGCCATAAGCAATGTCCTTGTTGCTAGCATAACGTCCTTGTTGCTAGCATAACTTCCTTGCCCCACTCCCTTCACCACCATCAAAATCAAGATATAGAATATTTCCAGTATCTGAAAAAGTTTCCTCATGCCTCTTTGCATTCATACTTCCCCATTGCACACTCAGAAATGCACTGATCCGTTTTCTATCACTGTAGATGATTTTTGTTTTTTCTAGAATTTTATATAAATGTAACCATATCTTATGTAGTACTTTGTACCTGGCTTATTTTGGGGGGGGTATAATGCTTTTGAGACATTCCAACTCCATGTTGTGGCATGTATTCATTGTTTGTATCTTTTTTTGCTACCTAATATTCCATTGAATGTATACACAATGTTTACATTTCTGTTCACATATTGATGAACATTTGGGTAGTGCCTAGTTTTGGTGACTATAAATAAACTTTCATGTGCAGGTTTTCATGTGAACATAAACTTTTTTTTCTCTTGAGTAGATATCTGGAAGTGATATTGACATATCACTTGCCACATATTATGGCAAGTATATTTTTAACTTTATAAGAAACTGCCCAACTGTTGTCCAAAGTTGTTGTACCATTTTTCATTCCCAGCAGAAATGTATGGTAGTATTGTCAGCCTTTTTAAATTTAGCAGTTATAGGGAATTCATACAAGTTTTGCATTTTAGTTTTAATTTGCATTTTCAGGATGATTAATAATGTTGAACATTTCTTTACATGCTCATTGGTCACTTGTATCTCCACTTGTGATAAATTCATTTGAGATGTTTGTTCATTTTATATTTTTATATTTTATTTTGAAGTTTATATTAGATTGGATTTTTATAGGATTTAAAAATATTTTTAATTTGATTTTATATTGGGCCATCTGTCTTTATAGTATTGAGTTGTAAGTTTTCTTTTTATATATTCCTTTTGCAAGTCCTTTGTTAGAATCTCCAGCAAGTCTTTTTATTATCTTCGTGTTTTTTTTTCTAAGAACAAAACTTTTTAAGATGTCTAATTTAATTTTTATTTTCTTATGGTTCATGCCTTTTTGTCCTAAGAAATCTTTTGTCTACCTCAAAGGTACAAAAAATTTCTCCTATGTTGTTTTGTAGATGCTTTATAATTTGAATTGCTATGTTTTGGTCTATGATAAATTTCAAGTTAATTTTTGTGCAGTATGTGAGTTAAGAATCTAGGTTCATTTTTTCCCCAAAATGGACACCAAGTAGTATTAGCACCATTTGTTGGAAGGACTATCAATTCCCTTGATATCTCAAAGTATTTGAGTACTTTTTCAAAAATCAATTGACCACTTATATGTGGGTCTATTTTGAGCCTCTATTCTGCTTCATTAATCTAAATGTATGTCCTTTAACCAATGCCTCACTTGTAGCTTGAAATCAGTAGTGTAATTCCTTCAACATTGTTTTTTCTTTTTGAAATGTTAATTGCTATTCCAGTCCTTTGAATTTCTAACTAAATTTGAGAATCTTGTTGTCTATTTCTATGAAAAATATATCTAATAAGAAACTTGGATTCAGAATATATAAAGAATTCTTAAACTCAACAAACAAAAGACAAAAAAATCCAATTAAAAATGGACAAAGGACTTGAATAGGCACTTCTCCAAATAAGATATATAAATGAACAATAAGTATATCAAAAGGTGATGGGCAAAAAAAAAAAAAAAAAAAGGTGATGGGCAGAAGACCTAAATAGCCATTTCTCCAAAGAAGATATACAGAGTGCCAACAAACACATGAAACAATGCTCAACATCATTAATCATTAGAGAAATGCAAATCAAAACTACAATGAGATATCATCTCACACCGGTCAGAATGGCCTCATCAAAAAATCTAGAAACAATAAATGTTGGAGAGGGTGTGGAGAAAAAGGAAAACTCTTGCACTGCTGGTGGGAATGTGAATTGGTACAGCCACTATGGAGAACAGTATGGAGGTTCCTTAAAAAACTACAAATAGAACTACCATATGACCCAGCAATCCCACTACTGGGCATATACCCTGAGGAAACCATAATTCAAAAAGAGTCATGTAGTCATGTACCAAAATGTTCATTGCAGCTCTATTTACAATAGCCAGGAGATGGAAACAACCTAAGTGTCCATCATCGGATGAATGGATAAAGAATATGTGGCACATATATACAATGGAATATTACTCAGCCATAAAAAGAAACGAAATTGAGTTATTTGTAGTGAGGTGGATGGACCTAGAGTCTGTCATACAAAGTGAAGTAAGTCAGAAAGAGAAAGCAGATACCATATGCTAACACATATATATGGAATCTAAGGAAAAAAATGTCATGAAGAACATAGGGGTAAGACAGGAATAAAGACACAGACCTACTAGAGAATGGACTTGAGGATATGGGGAGGAGGAAGGGTAAGCTGTAACAAAGTGAGAGAGTGGCATGGACATATATACACTACCAAATGTAAAATAGATAGCTAGTGGGAAGCAGCCGCATAGCACAGGGAGATCAGCTCGGTGCTTTGTGACCACCTAGAGGGGTGGGATAGGGAGGATGGGAGGGAGGGAGACACAATAGGGAAGAGATATGGGAACATATGTATATGTATAACTGATTCACTTTGTTATAAAGCAGAAACTAACACACCATTGTAAAGCAATTATACTCCAATAAAGATGTAAAAAAAAAAAAAAGATCAACACCAGTAAACATTAGGGAAATGCAAATTAGAAACAACAATAAGACACCACTCTATATCCCATAGGACAGCTATATTAAGAAACAAAACCCACAGAACCTAAGTGTTGGAAGTGTTGGAGAAGATGTTGAGAAACCCTTCTGTATTGCTGCTAGGAATGCAAAAATGGTTCAGCCACTGTGGAAAACAGCATGGTGGTCCCTCAAAACAATTAAACATAGAATTGATATATGACCCAGCAATTCTACTCCTAGGTATATGCCCAAAAGAATTGAAAGTAGGGACTCAGACAGATACCTGTACACCAATGTTCACAATAGCTAAAAGGTGGAGACAACCCAAATATCTATTGACAGATGAATGGATAAACAAAATATGGTACATATTGAATATATGCAGTGGAATATTATTTAGCCATAAAAAGAAATGAAATTCTGATACATGCTACAACATGGATGAACCTTGGAAACATTGTACTAAGTGAAGGAAGTAAGTAACAAAGGACCACATACTGTATGATTCCATCTATATGAAACATCCAGAATATGAAAATCCATAGATATAGAAAGTAGATTAGTGTTTGGCAAGGGCTAGGGAAAAGGGGAAATGGGGCATGACTGCTTATTGGATATGGTGTCTCCTTTTTGGGTGATGAGAATGTTCTGGAACCAGGTATTGGTGATGGTTGTACAAAATTTTATTGTACTAAATGCCACTGAGCTGTACACTTTAAACAGGTTAAAGGGGTGAATTTTATGCTATGTGACTTTTCACACAATAAAAATACAGCTAAAACATGGATGAATCTTGAAGACATTCTGCTAAGTAAAAATGACACTTATATAAAATAGGCAGAATAGGTAAGCAACAGGAAAAGAAAACAGATTAGTGGTTGCCAGGGGCCATGTGGAGGTGGAATGGGAGTGAGGGTTTAACAGTACAGGATTTCTGAATAATTTGTGAAACTAGATAATGATGATGATTATACAACCTTGTGGATGTACTTAATGCAACTGGATTGTACACTTTAAAATGGGTAAAATGGTAAATTTTATGCTGTCTGTATTTTACCATAATTAAAAAAAATCCACAGTGGAGCCCTTTAAAAGTAATACTGACTTTATCGTGAATATAATATACTTACTGTAGAAATGTAGAAAATACAGAAGAGTATAAACCATAGAGAAAGAAACCTCACATAATCCAGATCATAAATGCAATCACTACTGCTGATTTTTGCTTTTCTATGCACATACCTTTTAATTATATAATATGTTCCGGACAAAATCATTTTTGAAAATATATTCTTTTACTTGACATCATTTCATAAGAATTTTTCCTATGTTATTAAAATATACCTAAACATTTTTTGAAAGTCAAATGGCAAAATATAAACAAATAGAGAAATCAATGAAGCAAGAAGTGGCAGGAGCAGAAAATTTTGGAGGAAGAGGGGTCAAGAGAGTGTGTTTTTAAAATAGGAGAAATAAGGACCCTGCACTGGGAGGCCAAGGAAAGGATTTGCTGATTGTTGGAGGTTCTTTTGGTCATTGTGGGTTTTCACAAATCCATTATGATGCTGAGAAGATTAAACCGTGTGGCTGACAAGGTCTTGGTGCTCCGGCTGGATGTCAGGCCTGAGCCTCTGAGGTGGGAGAGCCGAGTTCAGGACATTGGACCACCAGAGATCCCCCAGCCCCACATAATATCAATTGGCGAGAGCTCTCCCAGACATCTCCATCTCAATGCTAACACCCAGCTCCACTCAATGGCCAGCAAGCTACAGTGCTGGACACCCCATGCCAAAGAACTAGCAAGACAGGAACACAACCCCACCCATTAGAAGAAAGGCGGCCTAAATTCATAATAAGTTCACAGATACCCCAAAACACACCACCAGACAGGGTCCTGCCTACCAGAAAGACAAGATCCAGCCTCATCCACCAGAACACAGGCACCACTCCCTCTACCAGGAAGCCTACACAACCCACTGAAACAACCCTAGCCACTGGGGGCAGACACAAAAAACAATGGGAACTATGAACCTGCAGCCTGTGCAAAGAAGACGCCAAACACAGTAGGTTTAGGAAAATGAGAAGACAGAGAAACATACAGCAGATGAAGGAGCAAGGTAAAAACCCACCAGACCAAACAAATGAAGATGAAATAGGCAGTCACCCTGAAAAAGAATTCAAAGTAATGATTGTAAACATGATCCAAAATCTTGGAAATAGAATGGAGAAAATACAACAAAGGATTAACAAGAAACTAAAAGAAATAAAGAACAAACAAATAATGAAGAACAACAAAATAAATGAAATTAAACATTCTCTAGAAGGAATCAATAGCAGAATAACTGAGGCAGAAGAAAGGATAAGACCTGGAAGATAAAATAATGGAAGTAAATACTGCAGAGCAGAATAAAGAAAAACATGAAAAAAACTGAGGACAGACTCAGAGAATTCTGGGACAACATTAAACGCAGCAACATTCGAAATATAGGGGTCCTAGAAGAGGAAAAGAAAAAGAAAGGGACTGAGAAAATATTTGAAGACATTATAGTTGAAAATTTCCCCAATATGGGAAAGGAAAAAATCTGTCAAGCCCAGAAAGCACAGAGAGTCCCATACAGGATAAATTCAAGGAGAAACATGCCAAGACACATATTAATCAAACTATCAAAAATTAAATACAAATCAAAATATTAAAAGAAGTAAGGGAAAAGCAACAAATAACATACAAGGGAATCCCCATAAGGTTAACAGCTGAACTTTCATCAGAAACTCTGCAAGCCAGAAGGGTGTAGCAGGACATATTTAAAGTGATGAAGGAGAGAAACCTACAAGCAAGATTACTCCACCCAGCAAGAATCTCATTCAGATTCAATGGAGAAATTAAAACCTTGACAGACAAGCAACAGCAAAGAGAATTCAGCACCACCAAACCAGCTTTACAACAAATGCTAAAGGAACTTATCTAGGCAGGAAACATAAGAGAAGGAAAAGACCTACAATAAGAAACCCCAAAATATTAAGAAAATGGTAATAAGAACATACATATGGAAAATTACCTTAAATGTAAATGGATTAAATGCTCCAACCAAAAGACATAGACTGGCTGAATGGATACAAAAACAAGACCAGTATATATGCTGTCTACAAGAGACCCACTCCAGACCTAGGGACACATGCAGACTAAAAGTGAGGGGATGGAAAAAGATATTCCATGCAAACGGAAATCAAAAGAAAGCTGGAGGAGGAATACTAATATCTGACAAAAGAGACTTTAAAATATAGACTATACAAGAGACAAAGAAGAACAATACATAATGATCAAGGGATCAATCCAAGAAGAAGAAATAACAATTGTAAATATTCATGCACCCAACAAAGGAGCAGCTCAATACATAAGACAAATGCTAACAGCAATAAAAGGGGAAATCGACAGTAACACAATCATAGTAGGGGACTTTAATATCCCACTTTCATCAATGGACAGATCATCCTAAATGAAAATAAATAAGGAAACACAAGCTTTAAATGATACAATACACATTATGGACTTCATTGATATTTAAAGCACATTCCATCCAAAAACAACAGAATATACTTTCCTCTCAAGTGCTCATGGAACATTCTCCAGGATAGTTCATATCTTGGATCACAAATCAAGCCTTGGTAAATTTAAGAAAATTGAATCCGTATCAAGTATCTTTTCCAACCACAGTGCTATGAGACTAGATATCAATTACAGGAAAAATTCTGTAAAAAAATACAAACAAATGGAGGCTAAACAATACACTACTAAATAACCAAGAAATCACTGAAGACATCAAAGAGAAAATCAAAAAATACCCAGAAACATATGACAATGAAAACATGATGACCCAAAATCTAAGGGATGCAGCAAAAGCAGTTCTAAGAGGGAAGTATATAGCAATACAACCCTACCTCAAGAAACGAGACTCATCACAAATGAACAACCTAACCTTACACCTAAAGCAAGTAGAGAAAGAAGAACAGAAAACCCCAAAGTTAGCAGAAGGAAAGAAATCGTAAATATCAGATCAGAAAAAAATGAAAAGGATATGAAGAAAATGATAGAAAAGATCAATAAAACTAAAAGCTGGTTCTTCGAGAAGATAAACAAAATTGATAAATCATTAGCCAGACTCATTGAGAAAAAAAGGGAGAAGACTTAAGCTAATAGAATTAGAAATGAAAAAGAAATAACAAATGATACTGCAGAAATTCAAAGGATCATGAGAGATTACTACAAGCAACTATATGCCAATATAATGCACAATCTGGAAGAAATGGACACATTCGTAGAAATGCACAATCTTCAGAGACTGAACCAGGAAGAAATGGAAAATATGAACAGACCAATCACAAGCACTGAAATTGAAACTGTGATTAAAAATCTTCCAACAAACAAAAGTCCAGGACCAGATGGCTTCACAGGCGAATTCTATCAAATATTTAGAGAAGAGCTAACACCTATCCTTCTCAAAATCTTCCAAAATACAGCAGAGGAAGGAACACTCCCAAACTCATTCTACGAGGCCACCATCACCCTGATACCAAAACCAGACAAAGATGTCACAAAGAAAGAAAATTACAGGCTAATATCACTGATGAACATAGATGCAAAAATCCTCAACAAAATACTAGCAAACAGAATCCAACAGCACATTAAAAGGATCATACACCATGATCAAGTGGGGTTTAACCCAGGAATGCAAGGATTCTTCAATATACGCAAATCGATCAATGTGATACACCATATTAACAAATTGAAGGATAAAATCCATATGATCATTTCAATAGATGCAGAAAAAGTTTTTGACAAAATTCAACACCCATTTATGATAAAAATTCTCCAGAAAGTAGGCATAGAGGGTACGTACCTCAACATAATAAAAGCCATATATGACAAACCCACAGCCAACATTGTTCTCAATGGTGAAAAACTGAAACCATTTCCATTAACATCAGGAACAAGACAAGGTTGCCCACTCTCACCACTCTTATTCAACATAGTTTTGGAAGTTTTAGCCACAGCAATCAGAGAAGAAAAAGAAATAACAGGAATCCAAATCGGAAAAGGAGAAGTAAACTGTCACTGTTTGCAGATGACATGATACTATACATAGAGAAGCCTAAAGATGCTACCAGAAAACTAGTAGAGCTAATCAATGAATTTGTTAAATTAGCAGGATACAAAATTAATGCAAAGAAATCTCTTGCATTCCTATATGCTAATGATGAAAAATCTGAAAGAGAAATTAAGGAGACACTCCCATTTACCATTGCAACAAAAAGAGTAAAATACCTAGGAATAAACCTACCTAAGGAGACAAAAGACCTGTATGCAGAAAACTTTAAGACACTGATGAAAGAAATTAAAGGTGATACAAACAGATGGAGAGATATACCATGTTCTTGGATTGGAAGAATCAACATTGTGAAAATGACTCTACTACCCAAAGCAATCTACACATTCAAAGCAATCCCTATCAAACTACCACTAGCATTTTTCACAGAACTAGAACAAAAAATTTCACAATTTGTATGGAAACACAAAAGACCCCGAATAGCCAAAGCAATCTTGAGAAAGAAAAACAGAGCTGGAGGAATCAGTTTCCTTGACTTCAGACTATACTACAAAGCTACAGTAATCATGACAGTATAGTACTGGCACAAAAACAGAAATATAGATCAGTGGAACAGGGTAGAAAACCCAGAGATAAACCTATGCACATATGGTCACCTTATCTTTGATAAAGGAGGAAAGAATGCACAATGGAGAAAATACAGCCTCTTCAACAAGTGGTGCTGGGAAAACTGGACAGCTACATGTAAAAGAATGAAATTAGAACATTCCCTAACACCATACAGAAAAATAAACTCAAAACGGATTAAAGACCTAAATGTAAGGCCAGACACTATCAAAGTCTTAGTGGAAAACACAGGCAGAACACTCTATGACAGAAATCACAGCAAGATCCTTTTTGACCCACCTCCTAGAGAAATGGAGATTAAACCAAAAATAAATAATTGGGTTCTAATGATACTTAAAAGCTTTTACACAGCAAAGGAAACCATAATCAAGATGAAAAGACAACCCTCAGAATGGGAGAAAATATTTGCAAACAAAGCAACTGACAAAGGATTAATCGCCAATATTTACAAGCAGCTCATGCAGGTCAATATCAAAAACACAAACAACCCAATCCAAAAATGGGCAGAAGACCTATATAGACATTTCTCCAAAGAAGCTATACAAATTGCTAACAAACACATGAACGGATGCTCAACATCACTAATCATTAGAGAGATGCACCTCACACTGGTCAGAATGGCCATCATCAAAAACTCTACAAACAATAAATGCTGGAGAGGGTGTGGCGAAAAGGGAACCCTCTTGCACTTCTGATGGGAATATAAATTGATACAGCCACAATGGAGAATAGTATGGAGGTTCCTTAAAAAACTAAAAATAGACCTACCATGTGACCCAGGAATCCCACTACTGGGCATATAACCTGAGAAATCCATAACTGAAAACGTGTCATGCAGTACAAGGTTAACTGCAGCATTATTTACAATAGGCAGGACATGGAAGCAACCTAAGTGTCCATCAACAGATGAATGGATAAAGAAGATGTGACACATATGTACAATGGAATATTACTCATCCATAAAAAGAAATGACATTGAGTTAGTTGTAGTGAGGTGGATGGATCTAGAGTCTGTCATACCGAGTGATGTAAGTCAGAAAGAGAAAAACAAATACCATATGCTAACACATATATATGGAATCTAAAAAAAAAAAAAAGGTTCTGAAGAACCCAGCAGCAGGACAGGAATAAAGACACAGACGTTGAGAATGGACTTAAGGACACAGGGAGGGGGAAGCATAATCTGGGATGAAGTGAGAGAGTAGCATGGACATATATATACTACCAAATGTAAAATAGGTAGCTAGTTGGTAGCAGCCGCATTGCACAGGGCAATCAATGCAGTGCTTTGTGACCACCTAGAAGGGAGGGATTGGGAGGGTGGAATGGAGATGCAAGAGGGAGGGGATATGGGTATATATGTATACGTATAGCTGATTTACTTTGTTATACAGCAGAAACTAACACACCATTGTAAAGCAATTTTACTCCAATAAAGATGTTAAAAATGATAAAAAAATAAATACTAAATAAATAAAATAGGAGAAATAATAGCGTGTTTTATGCTGCTGGAAAGATAACTGATTACAGTGAAATAAACATAATGAAATCATTTTTGGTGAAGACATGTTTATTTGTGTATGCATGTGTATGTGTGTGTCTGTGTAGACACAGACTGCCACTGATATGTCTGGAAGGATATATACCAAAATGTTAGCAGTATTTATCAGTGTTAGGATATGCAATACCTTTCCTAAAAGTTTTTCTTATAATTACCAATTTTTCTACTGTGAGCATATATAACTTAGGTAATAAAAAATAAGTTAAAGGATAGGGAAAATAGACATTCGCAGAAACTTCAATTAAAAAAATTGCAATAGGTGCAAAAAGAACCCAAAACAAACAAACAAAAAACAACAACAAAGGGCTTCTCTGGTGGCGCAGTGGTTGAGAGTTCGCCTGCTAATGCAGGGGACACGGGTTCATGCCCCGGTCCGGGAAGATCCCACATGCCGCGGAGCGGCTGGGCCCGTGAGCCATGGCCGCTGAGCCTGTGTGTCCGGAGCCTGTGCTCCGCAACGGGAGAGGCCACAACAGTGAGAGGCCCTTGTACCGCAAAAAAAAAAATTGCAATAGGACTTCCCTGGTGGCACAGTGGTTAAGAATCTGCCTGCCAATATAGGGGACATGGGTTTGAGCCCTGGTCTGGGAAGATCCCACATGCCATGGAGCAACTAAGCCCGTGTGCCACAACTACTGAGCCTGTGTGCCACAACTACGGAAGCCCACATGCCTAGAGACTGTGCTACATAACAAGAGAAGCCACTGCAATGAGAAGCCCGCACACTGCAATGAAAAGTAGCCTCTGCTTGCCGCAACTAGAGAAAGCCTGCACACAGCAATGAAGACCCAATGCAGCCATAAATAAATAAATAAATAAATAAATTTTAAAAAATGCAATAGAAAAGAAGTTAAATGATTTTCAGAACAAAGAACATTTCTAAAGCAGCATATGAACTCAGTTAAGAGTATAATCATGAGAACTATCTCACCATTCTTTGTTTCCTCCAATGGAAGGACCAAAATCTGGGACTACCCTAAAACAAAAAAGGTGCCTAAAAAATAGAAAGCTTATCTTCCATAATCATTATTTTCAATGGCTAACCTTTCTGCTCTTTGGATATTTTCTAAGTATCAAGAGTGCTGTTTCACATCACACTTCTATATGTATCCAGATACAGTCTCCTCGATGGAAAGCACAATTATCTTTAATAGTAGTAATAGTGCCCGTACAGCATTTATTATGGACTTACCCAGTAAAACAGATTGTGAATCTTACAGGAGAAATGTGTAGTTAAGGGCCTCTTGGAAGTTTGTCCTTCAAATTTGGAGGATAAACCATCTACCCTCGTTAATGCCATTTCAGAATTGGAAACATTTCTAAGACAACCAGTGGGCCTTTCTCACTGTCTTTTACTAACATGGTGGCCTGGTTTAGAATCTAAGTGTGTAAGTCTGAGGATTTGGAGCATTTCTAAGAATATGTGGCGTGTTTAAAATATCCTCTGATTATAAGGCATATTTTATTTAAGTTAAAATTTATTTTTGAATAGTTATTATAAATATGAGGTTAGAAATTCGAAAAGCACACACAAAAGTTCATACAAGTAAGCCTCCAAGTCTCTTTCACATATTTGTCTAACAATAGATTACCCTCCAAAAGAGGCAAGCCACTAACAATGTATAAGGATGCCAGTTTTCCCACCTTTTCTCCAATCCAATTTGTTTCCAAACTTCTTGTTCTTTGCCAATATGATTGATGAGAAACAATATATCATTGTAATTATAATTTTCACTTCTGTTATTATCAGTGAGATGAAAGATTTTCTCATATATTTAAGAAATGTTGATTTGTCTTTTTTATGAACAATCTGTTCATATATGTGCTTATTTTTCTACTGGATTGTTGGTCACTGGTCTTTTCTTTATGATTTCATAGGGGTTTGCTATATATTAAGGAGCTTAGTAAGGCATAGTTTCAAGCATGAAAAAAAGACAGAAAAGGAAAAAAAAAACTATCAAATCTAAATTACGCGTATCCTCCCAAATGTTCATTGCAAAATGTGATTTAGATTCTCCAGGTTTCTTTTCAAAATGTATTTTTAAAAAATCTTTGCTTCCTTCCTCCATTGAAAATTATACACAGAGCATCTCCCATATGGCAGACTCTAGGCTAAGCCTTGGGGTTACAGAAATCAAAGACAAAGACAAACCTAGAGATAGGCCTTGATCTGTAAACAGCAGAAGGTGCCATGGAATTTTCATGACTCAATGGCCCCTCACTTTTTTCAACTTGAAATGGAAAATCAAAAAAATATATATATATATTCAGGGAGAATGAGCATATGCATTCATTAGGCAGGATGTAGTGGTGAGAGAAGTCAGGAGAGCAGCTAGGATCTCCCTTGAGAAGTGCATGGGTAGTGTCCCTTTTTCCTTAGAGAGGACAGTGAAGAGGAGCCAGGTGAGGCCCTACCTGGTGCCTGACACCTGGCTGTGGGGTGAGACAGGGAGGGTTGTCTGAGGCGCTGCGGGTTCTGACAGGGAAAGGCCCTCTTTCCTGGGCAACTGTGGGGATGGCGAAATGGCAAAGTGTGCTACCACTGTGACTGAGAAAATGGCAGTGTGGCAGAAAGAATGACAACACTGGCACAGACAGGTGGTTTGTTTCCTCAGGCCAGAGGTCTATCTAGGGCTGTCATCCCTTAGAAGAGGGGCAGTGGCTCGGCCTCCACGGGCGCCGCCTCCCACCTTCCTCCCCTCCGTGGTCCCAGGAACAGTGAAAGCAGAACTGGGGAGGGCTGCCCAGAACCTCCGGGGTGGTCTGGCCTCAAATCGCCTCTCCTCTTCCAGCCTCCTTTTCTGATATTTCCTCTACCTCATCTGACTTTTTGTGCAAGCAATATGGTGGGTCAGGCGTAAAAAGGGCCCCACAACGAGATAGTTTGGCATTTAATCCCTTCTCACTTTAGTGCTGCTTTCTTAACTCTCTTCCACTTCACCTTCCATTTTAGGTGACAAATAAGGAAACCCTGCGGTGGGGGTGTGGGGTGGGAGGTGGCTCAAGAGTACAAAGATATTTGAGATTCATCCTCTTCCATGAGTACAGAGTTGTTTTCCACATACCCATGCTCAGGCTCCTGCGTGTTTAGGTGCAGAAAATATCGTGGGCGTCAGGAGGGGAGGCAGGGCATAAGAATGCCTTATGTATACACCGGGGTAGTTTGGTATTAATATGCTTCTCTCCGTCCATCTGTGCTTTCCCTATATTCTCATCCCACCTTACCTTCGACTATTTCTGTGCAAGAAATACAGTAGGCAATAAGGGCGAGAAACTTAGAGGAGAAGAACAAGAAAAGACTAAGGTGTTTTATATTGATCAGCAAGTCGGACCAGAGCAGCTTTCCAGGCGCCCCGCCCCGCCCCTGCCCTTTAGTTCAAAAGGCTGATTGCTGAGAAGGGCGGCTTGAAGGGGCTTCTCTCATAAAGGTGACGCATAGTTTTTGGAATAGATCAGAATTTACCTTCCTCTTTCAGTCTTGAGCCTCCTTCCTGACCTTCTTACCTCGGCCCCCTCCCCCAACCCACACACTACGGCAAGCCGCAGGCTTTGGAGAAGGGAATTTGTACAACTATATTTTGGTATCCGTCCGCCTTATCAGGCCGAAGCGGATTCACTGATGTCACCTCCCGAAACCCGTATACATTTCAGTTCAGGGGAAAAGATTGTAGGTTTGGGGTGGAGGAGCTCCCTAACAGAGGGGAACTAATACCGAGACCCTTTGGTTTAGTCGGCTTCTCTCCGTCCAGCGCTGCTTTCTAAAAATCCAGACCCCGCCCCTGCCCACTCCAGTACCGAAACAGCCAGGGTAGGCGGGACGGAGCTCGCTGACAGAGAAAGCGGCACTATGCAAGGCCTGGTATCACTCCGCTTCCGTGAGGCCGGATCGCCTTCAACTCCGCTAGAGCTGCTCGGTTTTGGTTCTGGGGACGTGGAGAGACAAAGTCTGCGGAGGAAAAGGTAGCTGTTAAGAGTCACTAGGAGCGGGTCCCTGAGGCGTCCTGGGGGCGGTAAGGAGAAGGAAATTCCAGAAAGTTACAGTCGTTTGCCAGTTACGGCCCTTTATCTGATAAAGCAGGTATCTCGTCATGAATCTGCCGTGCCGGGCCAAACCCCAAACATAGTCGCCGCCATTGTCTCGTGTCCTTGTATCCGTCTGACTGTCCGTCCCTCTTTCTTAGGGTTCGGCACCCCTCGAGGCAAGGAAATGAGAAAACTGCCTCTCATCCAAGCAGAGCAGGTCAGTGAGAAGGCGGGCATTGCTTGGGAGTGTGGATATGGGTGTCAGAGATGAACGTGGGAGATGTGACTTGGTCATGGGGCGCGGGTGGTGAGAGGGAGAGAGGGACAGGGTTCATTTGAGCGGCACGCAATGATAAATTAAAAATGATCTGCCTCTTGCTAGCTTTATTTCCCGACACTGCCCTCCCCCCACCCGCCATGTTTGGGGAGGGAAAGGAGTGTAGTAGCGGCTTCTAGCGGAGAAATGGTGGATTACATTAATAGGAGGAGGGGCTGCTGCTGTCTGTGAGAGCAGTGGTCTGGGGAGCCCTGGGAGGGAAAGAGTGTAAAAGGAGGTTGTAAGTGTTTGATAATCAAGGCCCTGGATTAGAAAAGGGTCTCCTGTCCTGGTTACTAGGCTAACTATTAATAACCAAGTCTCTCCCACTGTCTTTTCATTGGGTCGTTGAGTATGTATCATGCGTTTATATGTGTAGGTCTGTTTCTGCATTTGCGGTACTCTATGTTTCTGTAAAGACCGGTAGGGGCCAGTGAACCTCAAAGGGTATAAGAAAAAGAAAATTGGCTTAATTTCTGTAGAGAGGTCAGTGCTTGGATGTGGTAGATGGCTAAGACTAGAGCAGGTAGGAATCTAGGGGAAATTCCAGATCTCCTTTCTGCCAGCTTTCCAAACAGCCCTCCCTTATTCCCATTGTGTTGAAGAAAATGATAGGCTTTGGGGAGAAAAAGGAAACACAAGAACTTAGATGAAATTTGGAAATCATACTTTTCTTTGATTTCGAAGCCAATTTCCATGGTTTGAGCATTCCATCCCTACTAACACCACCACTATCTTGCAGCGATTTTCGAGTTGTCTCTGCAGGGGAATTGTCAGACTTTGAGAATGGAGCAGAGGAGCTTGGAGATTTGGGGGAGGGGAGGAAGAAAGAGAAATTTTTGGCAATCAGGTACTTGTATCCAGAAAGGATCAGTGTCCTACGTACTGATCTCTACCAAGGGCTCGGTCTCCATTGTCTCTGTTTATTTATTTAACTCTGCATTTGTGAATCTTTGCGTGTAGGTCTGTCCTTAGGTCTGTGGAACTCTCAGTTGTTGTGAAGGCTTGTAAATGGTAACCCAACTTGAAGCTAGGAAATAATGAAGAAGAGAAATGTGTCCTATATCTGTTTAGATTGGTGTGAGGGTAGAGTGATTGAGATAGAGAATTCTATCTCTTCTGTTTTGCCAGTTTACTAACCCGTTTGGTCCCCTGCTGATTTAGTTGGGAGCCTTCCTAAGCTTTGGGGGTATAGAAGGGTAATACCTGCTTTTATTACTTCCCACTTGGTTTTCCTATTCTTATGCTTCACCCCAGTCCATTTTTGAAACAGGGAAGTGCCAGGGCAGTCACTGAAGTGGAAAATAGTGGGAAACAGAGAGGAGGAGCAGTCCTGAAGCAGGCAATGGGGGAAGGGACCAGAAGGAGGGAAACACTAGACAAACTACATATATAGGGACCAGGGACCAAAGTCAGTCTACCAAGAGATCAGTTTCCAATCCTCCTGTTTGTTTATTTGTCTATAGATCTGCCTTTAGGTCTGCTGTAGGGCTTGTCATCATTGGAAGCAAGGAAAGGAGGAGAAAATTACTCCAGATCAGAGAAGGTTAGTGTATGTGGAGACTTCCTCAGTAGACCTGTAGGATGAAGTAGTGGAGATCTGCTTGGGTGTGGTAGGGGTAGAGAGCCAGTCTAGGGAATCTTCAGTCTCTCACTCCCATTCAGCTTTTCCACTCTCCATACTCTGTTTTGTGTCTGGAAAAAAGATCAGTTGCAACTACAGTAGTTGCAACTACAGTAGGGAGCATGAAATGAAGGGAGAAGGAGTTTGCTAATTATCTACCTTTTACACTTAGCACTGAATTTTCATACTTTCCTGTCTCTCTGTGCTAATCAACATGAGCAAAAAGTTGGAAAAGACTCAAAGCCCCATTTCCTTCCTCCACCCCTAGGTCCAACTTCAGTGGCAGATCTGGTGGCCTTGGAGTGGCTGAAGACCACCACCCTCCACAGGGCTGCGCTCAGGCACACAGCCATCCTTCCTTTCCCTGAGTGAGCTTCCTCTGCACGTTGTTTATATCACTGGCAGAGCCTATAGTTGGAAAGGGGGCTGAGTGACAACTGGACTTTGTATGAAAACACCAACTTGGGAGAGACCTTCAGTCAAGGCTGAGACGGGGGTGGGGATACATAACTTGGCCTTGCCTTTAACTTGGATCATGACTGGCTTCGAGGCTAAGGCAAGGGCAGAGGAGGGGCTGGGGCTGGCCTGAAAGCTGGAATCTGTGGCCCTGCCAACACTAGAGCCAAGGCTAAGATCCATGCCAAGGCAGTGGCTGAGACAGAATCGGAAACAGGACCAGTGACCCAGGCCAAGCCTGGGGATGGAGCAATGGCCAGGATACAGGCAGTGACCTACACTGAGGCCGTGCCTTGACAAGGGAAGTGAGCAAGATGGAAGCTAAAACTAAGACTAGAGTTGTGGCTGAGACTAAGGCAGACCCCCCTACAGAACCTGGTATAGTGTCCCAAACCAAGTCAAAGGCCATGCCTATGTCCAGGGTCAGTGCTGTGACCAAGTATGAAGTCAAGGCTGGTGCTGGAAGTGAAGTCAATATCAGGTCCTTTGCTAAGGCTGATGGTAAAGACAATATTGGGTCCAGGTCCCAGAGAAGGAGAGAGGCCAGCATCAAGTTGAGGGTGGGGGACAGAGCTGGTATTGTAATTGAGTCCAGTGATGAGGCTGAAGAAAATGTCTGCTCTTGGTTTTGGACTGGAGAAGAGCCTAGTGTAGGATCCTGGTTCTGGCCTGAAGAAGAGACCCCTTTTCAAGTGTATAAGCCTCCACGTAAGATCCAGGAAAAGCCCAAGCCCAAGCCCAAACCCGAACTTACTATAAAGCAAAAAGCGGCAGCATGGTCAAGGGCCAGGTTTTGTGTCCTAGTCCCAGTGGAGGGAGGGGAGCGATCCTTGCCTCCAGAAGGGAACTGGACTCTGGTTGAGACCTTGATTGAAACTCCTCTGGGGATTCGGCCTCTGACCAAGATCCCACCCTATAATGGGCCTTACTTCCAGACCTTAGCTGAGCTCAAAAAACAGGTTAAGTATAGGGAAAAGTATGGGCCCAATCCAAAAGCCTGCCGCTGCAAATCACATGTTTTTAGTTTAGAGCCTAAAGAGTTTGATAAACTCGTTGCCCTACTTAAGTTAACTAGGGATCCTTTCATTCATGAAATAGCTACAATGATAATGGGTATCAGTCCTGCTTATCCATTTACCCAAGATATAATTCATGATGTAGGTATTACTGTTATGATTGAAAACTTGGTCAATAATCCCAATGTTAAAGAACACCCTAGAACTTTAAATATGGTGGATGACAACTCTGAGTCTTCTGGAGAACCAAAAACAGGAGAGTCATATGTAAACCAAGTTTGTAAGGACATAATCTCTTTTCCTTTGAACTCCCCTGAGCAACTGGCTGGACTAAAATTATTAGTGCAGCTGAGTGTAAAATTTGAGGACCACCATATGATTGTCAATTACATTCCAGATATCCTCACCTTGTTAAACAAGGGAAGTGGCAAAACCAAGTTTTATGTTTTAAAAGTGTTTTCGCGCTTGTCTAAAAATCAAGCCAATACAAGAGAACTGATCAGTGCCAAAGTACTGTCATCACTGGTTGCGCCGTTTAACAAAAATGAGTCAAAGGCCAATATTCTTAATACCATTGAAATATTTGAGAATATAAATTTCCAATTCAAAAAGAAGGTGAAGCTATTTACCAAGGAAGAGTTCACTAAATCTGAACTTATTTCCATATTCCAGGAAGCAAAACAGTTTGGTCAGAAACTACAAGACTTAGCAGAGCACAGTGATCCTGAGGTGAGAGATAAAGTTATACGATTAATACTCAAACTCTGAATAGCCGTATGTTCTCACAAAGCCTTGAATAACTTTTTGGTGTTGTAATATGAAATGAATGCATATTATAAGTTCAATATTTATGCCATCTGTGCTGATTGAAGGAGGCAGTTTTATGGATACCAAATGATCTTGAAGGCTTGAATGTTTGTTGATTTTTACTGTGCTATATAAATTAAGATATTTTTAGTATTTCTGCAATATGACCTAATAATGAACTTATTCATCCTGAGTAAACTATACTTCTGTGCTTTATATTGACATAAGTGTATTCATTTAATACTTCATTTACATGTAAATAAAGTTGCATGCTAAAACTGGTGAAAACATTGTCCTAGTTCTTCAGTTGAAGTCTAGTCAGAGGGATAAAGCACAAGTAACAGAATAATAAAGAGCACTGTCTGCGTCTGTAGTGGGGTACAAACAAAACAAGTTTACATTGAAAGATCATTTAGTTTCAGCATGTTCAAAGAGTAGAATCACTCTGTACACAAGAAGACAGGACTGTGCTACTGGCTGACATCTGGGCAGACCTGGGGAAAGGGGTGAAGACATAGACTTAGGAGTAAAGGAACACAGATGCTTTCATTCCAGTTTGAGTCCCAGAACTTGTGCTCAGCCTTTCACATAAGATGTCTTATCAGGATATCTTGAAGCTTTTTAACCTCCAGGAAAATTCCTGGTTTTCATTCCCATTTAGCAAAGCCATGGAAGTGTGGTTCTAAAAGGACCTAGTCCCACTGTACCCTCAACATCCAGGTGCCCCATCTTGGGGTACCAAGTTTACTGCTTCATCTGAGGCTCCCCCACTCCCCGTATTCCTGGGTCTCAGAGGAGGGCCTTTCTAGGGTCTAACTAAAAAAATTGCTTCATAGAAAATCTCATTTGCCCCATCTTTATGACTGTTTGCTCTCATATTTGCTTTTGTTTGCTGACCAATGCTTTGGACTTGGTGATTTGCACCTACGTTTGATGACAGTGCCCTGTTTGTGCTGATCCCTTTTGATTAGAGCTCAGCTCTATGAGGCAGCCACAGCAGACCAAAGTCCTTTAGGAGTGTGTGGTTAGGAAGAAATTACTTCCCCTAATCCCACTATCCTATTTATTTGTACAGTTTACAGAGCTGAAGCCATGTTGTCTATACTACCTCAGCTCCTCCTGTTTATACCTAACAAAAGCTAAGTTCTGGTTAAGAGTTTGTGGCATAGAATGCCAGAGTTTAGATTGGGATCTGGGGTCACCTCTGCCTCTCCTACCCTCTGTCTCCTTTGCTGTTATCATTCCTCTTTCCTTAACTGCCCAGAATTGGGAAATTGGGTATTGAGAAATACAGTGTACAATTACTGGTCTTTCTATTGAGCTTCCTCTCTCTCCTAACTTTTTATGTGTTTGGGGGAAGGCCTAAACCTACAAATCTCAACAAGATGTCATGTACCCCTAGTTTTAGCAGCTATCTTTAGTTTAATTTCTGTTGAGGTCAAATCTGAATCTATCTTCTGTATATCTAGGAGTTAAAATGAAAGACAACCAGCCACGTTTGTGCATTAAGGGTGAAAAAATGTAGGTAGGCTTTTTGCAACATACAGTTGCAACTTAGATGATTTTTGGCGTTCTTTATAACTTAGTTTTTAATCCACAAAACTCCCATAGTCTGGAATTCTAGCTGTGGGTACTGCTTTCAGTACCCACAGCTAGAAGATTGGGGATCTTCACAGTACAATTGGACCAGACCCTTTGGAAATATTCTGTGTCTCAAATGCCCTGTGGAGCACACACTTAATCAGTTGATGGCTGTGAAATTTTCCATTAGTTAAAGAGAAGGGTGAGTTTGGGGTATGTAGGTATTGTATCAAAGCAAGAAGCTGATGGTCTGTCCTTGAGTAGGAATTATGGAAGACATAGTCAGTTCCCAAATTGTTCCTGGGGTGTACTCGAAGTCAAAACCCCATTGCTCATCTCTTGTTTCATGTCCTTTTCTGGAAAAATAATTCAGGCAAGCCCATGTAGTATCAGGGCTGATCCAGATGTTACTTGTCTCAATATGTTGCTGGCTGGGGGTAAAAATCAGTGTAGATTTCTCATCTTTCCTGTCATCAAGTAAAGCAGGGAATCTTCCTGCAACACAACTGGACTATTTGCACCTACCGACCCTTTGCTGGGCCCTCAATTTTATTTATTTATTTATCTATCTATCTATCTATTTATTTATTTATTTATTTACCCACCCTCAATTTTAAATGAGGAACTTTCAGGGGAATCCATCTATAAAATATCACCAAATTCCCTAGCAAGTCTTTCAAGGCTCTATATCCTTCAGCATATTTTCATTGTCCCCATTATATCCCACCTGCATTCAAGCCACATGGGACTTCAGGCTCTCTGAAGCACCTTAGGTGAGAAATCCTCATCCAGAACTAATGATTCATCCCTCAGCGAGCCAGTGACCAAGTACAAAAAAGCTTTTAGAGGAGGGGCACACTATCATTCTTAAGTTTTCATAACAGATAATTTCTTCTGAGTCAAAACTAGTCTGGTATGAAAAACAAAAACTTCTGTGGCTGTCACCCCTTGGTGTATAAATCTCAAGAGGATAAGAAACAAGAGGAAATGGCTCAAAGGTTGTGCCTTTTCCATTTGAGCCTCCTGTTAAAGTAATGTCATTTTTCTGGTATACCAAGAACAATGGTAGGAACTTTTATAATTTACATAAATCCATTAATGTCATTATATATATAGTAAAGTTTTGAAATACAATATTAAAATTACCAAAGATAGCCTAGATGAACAACTCTATTAAGTGAAAAGCTTTACAATTAATTCCCTCTCCCTTTCTCTTCATTCTGCAAGAAACCCATGGCTCCACTATACAGAAAAATATATTTTCTTTTTGGGACTGTTGTGGCCACCCCTCAGAGACAGAATACACTATCACCCCAGATTTGGTTCAGATGCCGATACTGATGATGTCACACACATACACACACCAAGACAGAATGAAAAGTTATTACTCATTAATGAGTGTGTGTATCTTCTTTGTCCATTCATCTATTGATGGACATCTAGGTTGTTTCCACATCTTGGCTATTCTAAATAATGCCGCAATGAGTATAGGGGTGCATATATCTTTTCAAATTAGTGTTTTTGTTTTCTTCAGGTAAATACTCAGAAGTGGAGTTGCTGGATGGTATGCTAGTTCTATTTTTAATTTTTTGAGGAACTTCCATACTGTTTTTTCCATAGTGGCTGCACCAATTTACATTCCCACCAACAGTGCATGAGGGTTCCCTTTTCTCCACATCCTCGCCAACATGTTACTTCTTGTCTTTTTGATAATAGCCTTTCTAACAGGTATGGGGTGATATTGTGGTTTAGACCTGCATTTCCCTGATGATTAGTGATGTTGAGCATCTTTTCATGTGTCTATTGGCCATCTGTCTGTCTTCTTTAGAGAAATGTCTATTCAGGTTCTCTGCCCATCTTTTAATTGGATTGTTCATTTTTCTTTTTTTATATTGAGTTGTGTGATTTCTTTATAATTTGGCTATTAACCTCTTATTGGACATATCATTTGCAATTATTTTCTGCCATTCAGTAGGTTGTCTTTTTGTTTTGTTGATGGTTTGCTAAGTGAAATAAATCAGACAGAGAAAGACAAGTACCATATGAGCTCACTTATATGTGGAATCTAAAAAACAAAACAAACAAAACAAAATGGAAACAGTGGGAGTTCCTTGGTGGCCTAGTGGTTAGGATTCTGGGATTTCAGTGCTGTGGCCCAGGTTTAATTCCTGGTCAGGGAACTGAAATCCCATAAACTGCATGGCCAAAAAAGAAAAAAGAAAAAGAAAACAAAAAGAAACCCTGGAAAAACATGAACAGACTTACAGATACAGGGAGCAAATATGTGGTTGCCAGAGGGGAGGGGAGTGGGGATTATGGGACAGTGGATGAAGAGGATTAAGAGATAACAAACTTTCAGTCATAAAATAAGTCATGGAGATGTAATATATAGCATAAAGAATAGAGTCAATAATACTGTAATAATTTTGTATGGTGACAGATGGTTACTGGACTTGTAGTGATCATTTCATAATGTACTTAATTGTTGGATCACTATGTTGTACACCTGACACTAACATAATATTGTCTCAACTATACTTTAATAAAAATAAATGAATAAATAAAATACACTGGAATAAAAACAAGTAATAACAAACCAAAAATGCAATAATACTGGCATTTAAAAAATTACTTGACTTTATGTTTTAGAGCAGTTTTAGGTTTATAGAAAAATTAAGCAGATAGTACAGAGAGCTCCCCTATACTACTACTTCTTTTTTTTTTTAAGGGGACTCAGTATATAGTGTAGACATTGCCCTCCATTCTTTTTTTTTAAATTTAATTTATTTATTTATTTTTGGCTGTGTTGGGTCTTCGTTTCTGTGCAAGGGCTTTCTCTAGTTGCGGCAAGCGGGGGCCACTCTTCATCACGGTGCACGGGCCTCTCGCTATCACGGCCTTTCTTGTTGCGGAACATAGGCTCCAGACGCTCAGGCTCAGTAGTTGTGGCTCACGGTCCTAGTTGCTCTGCGGCATGTGGGATCCTCCCAGACCAGGGCTCGAAGCCATGTCCCCTGCATTGGCAGGCAGATTCTCAACCACTGCGCCACCAGGGAAGCCCTATGCTACTACTTCTTCTCCACCACCTCCTTTCCCTACACACAGTTTCCCATATTATTAGCCTCTTGCATTAGTGTGATATATTTGTTACAGTTGATGAATGAATATTGATACATTATTACTAACTAAAGTCCTTAGTGTATATTAGGGTTCACCCTTTGTATTGTACATTTCTATGGTTTTTAAAAACTTATGGTAAAATAACATATAAGGTTTGCCATTTTAACCAATTTTATGTGTATAATTCAGTGACATTAAGTACATTTACACTGTCATTTAACCATCATCAATATCAATCTCCAGAACTTTTTTTTATCATCCCAAACTGAAACTCTGTATCCATTAAACAATAACTTCCCACTACCCACTCTGATCAGGCCCTTGTGAGCACTATTCTATTTTCTATCTCTACAAATTTGACAAATCTAGATACAATGTATCTAGAATGTATCTATAATATTTGTTGCTTTGTGTCTGTCTGGCTGTTTCATATAGCATAATATTTTCAAAGTTTATCCTTGTAGCATGTATCAAAATTTTACTTCTTTTTAAGACTGAATAACATTTCATTGTTTGTATATACCACATTTTGTTTATCTATACATCTGTCAATGGACATTTTGGTTGTTTCCAATTTTTGGCTGTTGTGAATCATGCTGCTAAGAACATTGGTGGTAAAAATACCTGTCTGAGCCCTTGCTTTCAATTATTTTGGGTAAATAACTAGAAGTGGAATTGTTACATCATATGGTAATTCTATGTTTAATCTTTTTGAAGAACTGACATACTGTTTTCCACAGTGGCTGAATCATTTTTCATTCACATCAAAAATGCACATGGGTATCAATTTCTCCACATCCTTGCCAACATTTGTTATTTTCTGTGTTTTGATAATACCCATCTTAATGTGTGTGAGGTGGTATCTCATGGTTTTGCTTTGTATTTCCCTAATGACTAGTGATGTTGTGCATCTTTTCATGTGCTTATTGGCCATTTACATATCTTTTTTGAAAATAATGTCTATCTGAGGCCTTTGCCCTTAAAAATAAATCCTTAAAAATAGGGTTGTTTGGCTTTTTTGTTATTGTTGTTAGGTTTTAGGAGTCCTTTAAATATTCTTGATATTAATCCATTATCATATATTATGATTTGCAAGTATTTTCTCCCATTCTATGGCTTGCCTTTTCACTGTCTTGAAAGGATCTTTTGATGCACATAAGTTTTTAATTTTGACAAAGTCCAATTTATCTTTTTTTATGTTTTGGTGTCCTATCCAAGAAATCATTGCCAAACTCAATGCCATAAAGTTCTTTCCTATATTTTCTTCTAAGAGTTTCAAAATTTTAGCTCTTGAGTTTGTCATTGATCCATTTTGAGTTAATTTTGGTATGTGGTATAAGGTAAAGCTCCAAATCCATTCTTTTGCATGTGGATATCCAGTTTTCCCAATACCATTTCTTGAAAAGAATGTCCATTTACCATTGAATGATCTTGGTACCCTTGTCAAAAATCATTTGGCCACATATGCAAGGGTTTATTTCATGGCTCTTTATTCTGTTTCACTGGTTTATATGTCTATCTTTATGTTGGTACCATACTGTTTAGATTGCTGTAGTTATTGTAGTAAGCTTTCTGTGATGTTGTGATATATAAGTAATATAATTGGTCATTCAGAGGACCAAAATATATTTCTCATATATATTTGGTCTCTATCCATGGTTCCTGGCTCACAGCTCCTGAAACCTTTGAAATTTCCTGAATGATAAGAACAATGGGAGCCATTTTGTCATAATATGTGGTCTCTTGTCCTCAGTTTCTAAAATCCACTTCAGAGCCATTATGGTGAAACAGGTGTTTTATTACTCATAACAAGCCTTTTTCCACCACAACTGGGTTTATGTTAATGAGGTGACTTTTGGAAAGCACCAAAGATGGTGTCCGTCGCCGGAGGAACCAACTCTGTGATTAGAAGGTCGTAATATTCAGTCGAAACCCCTCCTATTACTTCCTGGGAGGGGAGAGAGGCTAGAAGTTGAATCAACCACCAATGGCCAATGATTTAATCAATCATGCCTATGTATTGAAGCCTCCGTAAACACCCAAAATGATGGGGTTTGGAGAGCTTCTGAGTTGGAGAACATGGGGAGATTCTGGAACAGTGGAGCATTGGGAGAGTGCATGGAAGCTCTGTACCCATTCTCCATACCTTGCCCTATGTATCCATCTGGCTGTTTCTGAATTACATCCTTTGGTAATAAACCAGTAATCTGGTAGGTAAAATGTTTCTCTGAATTCTGTAAGCCACTCTAGCAAATTAATTGAAATCAAGGAGGAAGCCATAGGAACCTCTAATTTATAGCCAGGTGGTAGCTGTCTAGCCGTACAGGTAGCAACCTGGATTCGCAGTTGGCATCTGAAGTCCAAGGAGGGAGTCGTGGAAACCTCCAGTCTGTAGTTGGTCGGTCAGAAGCGCAAGTAACAACCTGGGCTTGAGATTGACATTTGAAGTGGAGAGCAGTCTTGTGGGACTGAGCCCCTGACCTGTGGACTCTGATGCTCTCTCTGGGTAGATAGTGTCATAATTAAGTTTAATCCTAGGACACCTTGCTGGCATTTGAGAATTGTTGTTGTTGTAGGAAACTATCTTCCCCCCAACACCCCGACACACACAGATTGGAATTGGGTTCAGAACCACTTTAGTTGGTGTCAGAGAAGTGGGATTTGCTAGAAAGCCCTGGCTCACATAAACATGTAGTTTGGGAAAAGAAAGGATGAAAGGGTGGGGGTTGAGGAACCTTTGATTCATGGTCGTGCATGGTATGGAGCAACAGCTGTGCTACAATCCATTACTAAGGGTAAAAGTTACCAATGGAATTTAGGGATAGATCTGTTGATGAAAAATTGACAGTCTAAGAAAGAAATAGAAAATTTTATTTGAGACAACCTGAGGATTATAACTAGGAAGGCAGACTTTCAGAAAGCTCTGAGGACTGTTCCACCTGTTAGAGGTCAAAGTACAGTTATATACATTTTTGAGACAAAGGATTATATATCAAGTGATGTATTGACAGTTTACACAATCCGGATCTGCATGTACAAAGTGAGTAGGGGGCCATCATGACCCCTTACAAGATTAAGAAGGAAGGTTATCTCCTAGGGAGGTCTGGTTAGTGCAGATGCACAATACACACTAGAGGAGAGGGAGGAAGCCCAAAGGGGCAGAGAAAAAGTTTATGTTTAAATTTTTCTTGTCTTGCCATAAAATATGAATTTTATTTCATCAACTCCAACTCCTGGGGAGTTGTCTCACTGAATGAATAAGGAAATGCAGACTAATAAGAATGAGGTAAAATATACAATCCCTTGGTAATTGTTATCTGTTAATAGCTAAACTAAAAGTAAAAGAGTGCTGGATCAGACCCTGATGCTAGACCAAGCTCAGATTTCAGTGAGTCTGAGCTTCAACCACTAGCCTCACAGCTGCCCCCACTCCAAGGTAAAAATTATGCAGGGGCAACAGAAAGTACCTCTAAAACCTCTGGTCACCAAGAAGGTAGTCATTGTAGGGTGAGGGAAAAACCAAGAAACTATTGAAACCAGAGGACATAGTGTGAAAGAGTTGTTTTATTTGGTAGATTGATATCATCAGTTTACTGAGGAACCTTTACTGAAATAAGTTGTGAGTGACTAATTTAGGAGCTGTGTCTTTGGTTTTGAGTGCTGCAGAATGAAAGAGCATGTTTGGGTTGGTACAGGTTGCACAGATGACTATAGAACAATCACAGATGGCTATGTGTGATCCAGACACACAGGAGGTTATTTCTGAAGGAACAACTAGCCTGGTGGATGGTATAAAGACCACTGTAAGGTCTGTTTACCTGAGAAGGGGGCTGTCCATCTTCCTCTATGAATGCCAAGCGGAACACCCCAGATGAAGCAGCTGATATGCTTTGTATGCAAGCCATGTGGGGCTGGCTTTATGATGACCAGGATATTCACCCAATGAATATACTTGTTATCCAGGTCATGGTAGATGCTGTGGTTAAAGGGCTTCTTTTACATGGATACCCCATTGTAACCTTACTGCTGCAAAACCGAGGGATTGTTCAAGAAGCCTTATGGAATTTGCTGTCTCAGCTTCCCCTCATGGTCTTAATAGATGCTAATAAAAATATTAGGTTATTAACAAGAGAATGGAGACAGCAGAGGAGAGAATCAAGAGAATAGTTTTAGCAGGGTAGGAAATTTTAAACAGTTGTTAAGGAATAAGGTGAATAAAGCAAATGTTGATATGAGTGGAACAAAGAAGAAAGAAAAAGGAGAGTCATGGGACTCATCCCAGCAGGGTGGAAATCTTTAGATGATAATTAAGAAGCAGAGTGAATAAAACAGATCTTGGTGGGCTTAAAACAGAGATTTTAATACAGCAGTACCAAAGGACTTGCTGGCCCCCCAACATTAAAGGGCCCCAAAGAAGTCAGCTCCGTTTACCACAATTTGGAGAAATTTTGAAAGCCAGAAAGCAGAAATTACAATGAGAGATCTGACCAATCACTTAGGGCAAGGGGTAAGACAATTAATATAAGATTGACAAATCTTATATTTATATAAGATTTAAGATATATAAGACTTTATATAAGTCTTATACATAAGACTTTATATGACTTATAGAGTCCTTTGGCTCTACCCCTTCCTAAGGATCCAAAACCTTTTGCACAAGCTTGGGTAAAATAGTCGGGGTGAAGAAAAGTTTCCAGGACTCCTTGATACAGGAATCCTATGAACTGTGGTACCAAAATCCATTGGTGAAACCTTGACTCGGGCTACAGTTCAACTGAGAGAACATAAAAGTGTAACAGTTAATTAAATTATGAAAGTTGGAATGTTACCTGAATGTTTTCTGGGAATGGAAACCATGTCTGGCTGGGGAACACCTCCCTTACCTAGTATTGTAAAACCAAAACCTATTGATGAAGTCCTAGTGGAGGCTACCGTTAGGAATGTAAGGGTTGATGAAATTAAGGTAAAAGTTTGTAGGAGAATTGGCATATTTAAACAGGTTTTATGTGAAGTGGTTGCATCTTTTTTTTTTTCTTTTTTTACCTGATTGTATTGTGGGGATGGACATTATAACTGACTGGTGAATGTTTCCCATACCTAGTATTATAAATAGAAGGCATGTAAATCTACCCTTCAAGCAGTTTTAATTGGACATGCTAAATGGCAACCAGTAAGATTGCCCGAGCCAAAACAGCGTGGAGTAGAGGCTGAGGTGCTGGTAGGCTGTGTGATAGCCCTATGTGAGGCATAGAATAGACTGGGGCATATGGCAAGAGCTGTGAGCACCTCAACAACTACTGGCACTTTGGACTAGAGAATTTCCATTTGAGGGGCATTTACTACCTTGCAATCAGTGATTAATTGAAGCTACCCCTAAGACTGTGACTGAAGGACATAAAGTGATCTTGAAACTTGAAATAGCCATAATATCTAGGATTATGGGGATGGCAGTGCCCAGAAGAGTTCCATAATAAAATGGAAATGGTTTATAAAGGAACATGCTGCCTGGGAGATGCAAGGGGGAGATACTCTTGAGAGCAGCGAGCCTCTTTTCACCAAGGACTGACTCTGGAACTGTGTGAGGAGCTACTGGATTCTGTTGTAACTTGGACAGTGCCCTATAAAGAGCCCTTAACTGACCAACAAAGAGCTGCTTGGCTTGTGGATGGCAGTTCCATGGTGAACAGACAATATCTTGGAAATGTTTGGAAAGTCACCACTCTGATTGAAGAAGGTAAAAACAGATCATCCTGGTGTGCTGAATTGCATGCTGTTTTCCTAGCAGTGGTGGAAGAATTGAGCAATGGCAAAAGCCCTTATGTTTGGGTTTTTACCTACACATGGACAGTAGCCCATGGCCTGGCCATATGGTCAGGTAGTTAGGCAATGGAAAACTGGACTGTTAAAGGGATGGCCTTAATAGGGCACAGCCTCATGGAAATCACTGGGAGTTTAAGGGGTACATTAAAGTAGGACATGTTGATGCCCATCAGAAGAACCCCCTTCCAAGGTTCAGAAGGTGATTGGAACCACTAAGTGGACATTTTGATATGCTTCCTTGATGTGGCCACCTGGGTCCATGAAATGAGTGGACTTGGGGGAGTTAGTTGCAGCAGTGCAAAGATGGACCGAATCTAGACATATTTCTCTTGCATCCTCTGAGGCAATGCCAGTAAGAACTGTTCCGTATGCCAGCAAAAGAGACAGACTGCAGATGGCTATGTGGCAGATTCCTTGGGGATTTTGGGGAGGCCCTGATTAGAGCTGACAAGTCAGACTAATGCTTGTAGTCCTGGGAGGCTACAAATGAGTCCTGACAGGAATATAGGAACAGACATTGACTCTGCACTGGGCTTTGCCTACCCAGTGGTAGATGCAAATGCTCAAAAGTACTATAACAAAAGATATTGCACAAATTTGGACGGTTGAGAATCATTTCTTTAGACCAAGGAACAAACACACTCTACATCACATGATGTCCAGCAGTGGTCAGAAAAATAACCTCCTTAGAGTCATAGTTTGATAGAGAATTGGAATGGGCAGTTAAAATATTGGCTGGGTGGTGGGTGGGTGGGGAATAAAGGCATGAAGGGCTTTATGGTGGGTGGGGAATAAAGGCATGAAGGGCTTTATGGTGGGTGGTGGGGAATAAAGGCATGAAGGGCTGGCTTGAAGGGCTGGCATGAAGGCATGAAGGGCTGGGTGGTGGGTGGGTGGGGAATAAAGGCATGAAGGGCTGGCTTACATGCCTTCACGAGTATGTGCTCACACTCAAGCTGAACATGAGTGGGGCTAAAAGAGTATCCCCACAGGATAGATTTCTGTTTTTCTGGTGGATCAGGGGAAGAGGGGGTGGGGAAAATGTTGGTATTCTGTCTTCTCCGTATCACCTCAACTTTTTCTTTTCCCCACCACTTGATACAATGGTCACAGGACCAGGGCTGCAACTACAAGGGCATGAAACAGGGATGATTCCTAAGCAAGAAACTATTTACTTTTATGTCAGAATTCCTAAGGGCCTGTTGGGGCAGGATATGCCTTCACCCAATCTGGGAAAATTAGGATTAACAGTGAATGCAGCTATATTGCCTGGTGATAAACATAGCTCACCTGTGTAACTTCTGCACCTGTGTTACCTTACCTTATCTGACTAGAAGTGAGCTGAGGGGGTGGGACTTGCTAGACTAGTATTGCTGCCTGCCATCTAGACCAGTACAGTGACTGAACCTAACGTCCTTTCCAAAGATGGAAAAGTTTGGGTGTAAGTGGAGAGAATGAAAAATAGTAGCTGTGGGTTAGAAAATGAATAAATGGGTTATGTAATGAGAGAAATCCAGTATTACATCAACATCTCAAAAGAGGCCCAGAGCAAAAGATGATATTGCCTCTCGGCTAAATTATACTAGATCACTGAAAGGGTGAAGCCATATATTGCTGGGATCACTCCTGCTTTTGGAAACTGACAAGATTGAATAGAAGCCTGCAAACCTGAGTGGCCTTGCCCTGGGAGACATTTTCATAAGATTTCATAATGGACTCAATAGTTATTAGTGATTGAATGAGATTCTAGTAATGTGCCATATCTTTTGACATTTTTTATTGTTTTGCTATAAGGGATCTGTGTTCAAAGACCAAGAGGTGGACTGCAATATTGTGATTTATAAGAAATATATTTTGTCATTAAGATGATCAAAATAGGGCTTCCCTGGTGGCGCAGTTGTTGAGAGTCCGCCTGCCGATGCAGGGGACACAGTTTCATGCCTCGGGCCGGGAGGATCCCACATGCCGCGGAGCGGCTGGGCCCGTGAGCCATGGCCGCTGAGCCTGCACGTCCGGAGCCTGTGCTCCGCAACGGGAGAGGCTGCAACAGTGAGAGGCCGCAACAGTGAGAGGCCCAGGTACCGCAAAAAAAAAAAAAAAAAGATGATCAAAATATATTTCTCGTATATATTTGGGCTCCATTCACGGTGCCTGGCTCACAGCTCCCAAAACCCTTGGAATTTCCTGAGTGATAAGGCAATTGGAGCATCTTTTGTTATAATATTTGGTCTCTGTCCTCAGTTCCTAAAATCCACTTTAGAGCCATTAAGGTGAAATGGGTGTCTAATCAGACTTTTTGCCCATTTTTTAAAATGGGTATTTGTTTTCCTGTTGTTTAGTTTTAAGAATTCCTTGTATATTTTGGATATCAGTCCTTTATTATATATGTATTTTGCAGAGATTTATTCCCAGTCTCTGGCTCGGTTTTTCATTATCTTAAAAATATATTTTTCAGGGAGCAGAGGTTTTTAATTTTAATAAAGTCTTACTTAAGAGGTTTTCCTTTCATAGATCATGCTTTTGGTGTTTAAGGACTCATTGCCAGAAGTGATGTTAGCAACATGGCCAAATACGACATTCCTCGAACATATGCCCCGTTCAACAATAACAATTTAGCATCCATCTACAAATAAAAGTGCCTTTGTGAAAGCTGTGGGATCCAACACCATATGCCACAGGACCCGGAAGGAGTCTCACCCACTCGTGCCTCAGGTAATACACATACAGATCTCAGTCCTGGCTGCGGACCCTGCAGTGGCCCATGTGCTGGTCCCAGTCCCTCTCAGCCATGGTCTGGGAGCCCCTGAAGAACACTGTCAATCACCTACGGATGAGACAATCACCCATGGACAAGAAAGCCTTTATGGAATTCTAGGTTTCCAGCAGAGAAGGTCCAGCATGCTGTTGGAGGAAACAAACAAATATATAATATATATATTTGAGTTTGGATGCGTTGGAGAGGGAAGGAGTAACATTTTGACTTTACCTGCACCACCCCTCCCCCAAGCAATACCCCTCAGTTCCAAGAGACACTTTCTTGGCCAGTGAATTCTCCTGCAGGGATGGGGGGAGGAGTGAAAGTGTGTTAAGGAGTGCCTGGCTTTCCCAGCTGTGTGGGACACGGCCAAGAGGCCCATTTCTCTCTCATCCCTTTCAGAGTACCGAGTCATCAGCTGCATGACTGGGAGTGGGAAGAGGCTGAGAGAGTGACATATAGGACTCTTGGAGGGCACTAATGGGACATAGATCCTACTAACTGCTTCACAGACTCTATCAAGAAGCCAGCCCACAAGCCACTTGGGACATCTCACATGTGGATCCCTACAACTGTCCCACTGGCACCCCCAGAACCCTGATTGCCTCACCCCCACAAACCTCCACCCTGTGGCCCACTGTGTGTTCTCAAAGGCAGCAAGAGCAAGCTCTGGTAGATGGCTTGTGAGCATGCACAGAAGGCTAACCTGAATATGAGAGCCATGGAGAGGCCACAAATTTGGCCTCTTTAGCTTTAGCTTTGCCCTTGGGAAAGCAAAAGGGAGGCTGTCAACACCCAGTCTGGTGCACTGGAGGATTGAAAGAAGTATACAAATTTATGAATTCTGCCACAAGCAGGAGTAAGAAGTGAGAAGCAGTCATATCCATAAAAGGTCTGTGAAAGCCTTAGAAACCCTAGAAGGACTGAAGGAATGTATTTCTCTCCTTAAGTTAGTAAAGACTGAAGGAGTTGACTACTACTTTAAATGCAAAGAGTGCAATGCAAGACTTCAAGGAACAAGAAAAATCAAGGAAATTTGACACCAACAAAGGAAACATGACATCACCAAAGTAAGGAGGTTGAATCAGTAAACAAAAATCTCATAAAGAAAAGCCCAGGACCATGTAGTTTCTCAGGTGAATTCTACCAAACATTTAAAAAAGAATTAATGCAAGTCCTTCTCAAACTCTTCCCCCAAATGGAAGAGGATGAAACATTCTCAAACTCAAGGCTTGCATTACCCTTATACCAAAGTCAGACAAGGACACCACGAAAAGATGTTTTCAGTTTTTCACTATTGAGAACGATGTTGGCTGTGCTTTTGTCATATATGGCCTTGATTACGTTGAGGTAAGTTCCCTCCACGCCTATTTCTGGAGGGTTTTTATAAAAAATGGGTGTGGAATTTTGTCAAAAGCTTTTTCTGCATCTATTATCATATGGATTTTATCCTTCAGTTTGTTAATATGGTGTATCACATTGATTTATTTGCATATATTGAAGAATCCTTGCATTCCTGGGATAAACCCTACTTGATCATGGTGTATGATCCTTTTAATGTGCTGCTGGATTCTGTTTGCTGGTATTTTGTTCAGGATTTTTGCATCTAAGTTCATCAGTGATATTGGTCTATAGTTTTCTTTCTTTTTGACATCTTGTCTGGTTTTGGTATCAGGGTGATGGTGGCCTCATAGAATGAGTTTGGGAGTGTTCCTCCCTCTGCTATATTTTGCAAGAGTTTGAGAAGGAATGATGTTAGCACTTCTCTAAATGTTTGATAGAATTCGCCTGTGAAGCCATCTGGTCCTGGGCTTTTGTTTGTTGGAAGATTTTTAGTCACAGTTTCAGTGCTTGTGATTGGTGTGTTTATATTTTCTATTCCTTCCTGGTTCAGTGTCAGAAGGATGTGCTTTTCTAAGAATGTGTCCATTTCTTCCAGGTTGTCCATTTTATTGGCATATAGTTGCTTGGAGTAATCTCTCATGATCCTTTGTATTTCTGCAGTGTCAGTTGTTACTTCTCCTTTTTCATTTCTAATTCTATTGATTTCAGTCATCTCCCTTTTTTTCCTGATGAGTCTGGCTAATGGTTTATCAATTTTGTTTATCTTCTAAAAGAACCAGCTTTTAGTTTTATTGATCTTTGCTATTGTTTCCTTCACTTCTTTATTTTTTAACATCTTTATTGGAGTATAATTGCTTTACAATGGTGTGTTAGTTTCTGCTTTATAACAAAGTGAATCAGTTATAAATATACATATGTCCCCAAATCTCTTCTCTCTTGTGTCTCCCTCCCTCCCACCCTCCCTATCCCACCCAACTAGGTGGTCACAAAGCACTGAGCTGATCTCCCTGTGCTATGCGGCTGCTTCCCACTAGCTATCTATTTTACGTTTGGTAGTGTATGTCCATGCCACTCTCTCACTTTGTCCTAGCTTACCCTTACTCCTCCCCGTATCCTCAAGTCCATTCTCTAGGAGGTCTGTGTCTTTATTCCCGTCTTGCCCCTAGGTTCTTCATGACCATTTTTTTTTTAGATTCCATATATATGTGTTAGCATATGGTATTTGTTTTTCTCTTTCTGACTTACTTTACTCTGTATGACAGACTCTAGGTCCATCCACCTCACTACAAATAACTCAATTTCGTTTCTTTTTATGGCTGAGTAATATTCCATTATATATATCTGCCGCATCTTCTTTATCCATTCATCTGTTGATGGACACTTAGGTTGCTTCCATGTCCTGGCTATTGTAAATAGAGCTGCAATGAACATTGTGGTACATGACTCTTTTTGAATTATGGTTTTCTCAGGGTATATGCCCAGTAGTGGGATTGCTGGGTCGTATGGTAGTTCTATTTGTAGTTTTATAAGGAACATACATACTGTTCTCCATAGTGGCTGTATCAATTTACATTCCCAGCAACAGTGCAAGAAGTTTCCCTTTTCTCCACACCCTCTCCAGCGTTTATTGTTTGTAGAGTTTTTGAAGATGGCCATTCCGACTGGTGTGAGATGATATCTCACTGTAGTTTTTATTTGCATTTCTCTGATGATTTATGATGTTGAGCATCCTTTCATGTGTTTGTTGGCAATCTGTATATCTTCTTTGGAGAAATGTCTATATAGGTCTTCTGCCCATTTTGGGATTGGGTTGGTTTTTTTTTTTTCTGATATTGAGCAGCATGAGCTTCTTGTCAGTTTTGGAGATTAATCCTTTGTCAGTTGCTTCATTTGCAAATATTTTTTCCCATTCTGAGGGTAGTCTTTTCATCTTGTTTATGGTTTCCTTTGCTGTGCAAAAGCTCTTAAGTTTCATTAGGTCCCATTTGTTTATTTTTGTTTTTATTTCCATTTCTCTAGGAGGTGAATCATAAAGAATCTTGCTGTGATTTATGTCATAGAGTGTTCTGCCTATGTTTTCCTTTAAGAGTTTAATAGTGTCTGGCCTTACATTTAGGTCTTTAATCCATTTTGAGTTTATTTTTGTGTATGGTGTTAGTGAGTGTTCTAATTTTATTCTTTTATGTGTAGCTGTCCATTTTCCCAGCACCACTTATTGAAGAGGCTGTCTTTTCTCCACTGTATATTCTTGCCTCCTTTATCAAAAATAAGGTGACCATATGTGCGTGGGTTTATCTCTGGGCTTTCTATCCTGTTCCATTGATCTATATTTCTGTTTTTGTGCCAGTACCATACTGTCTTGATTACTATAGCTTTGTAGTATAGTCTGAAGTCAGGGAAACTGATTCCTCCAGCTCCGCTTTTCTTTCTCAAGATTTCTTTGGCTATTCAGGGTCTTTAGTGTTTCCATACAAATTGTGAAATTTTCTGTTCTAGTTCTGTGAAAAATGCCAGTGGTAGTTTGATAGGGCTGCATTGAATCTGTAGATTGCTCTGGGTAGTATAGTCATTTTCACAATGTTCATTCTTCCAATCCAAGAACATGGTATATCTCTCCTGCTGTTTGTATCATCTTTAATTTCTTTCATCCGTGTCTTATAGTTTTCTGCATACAGGTCTTTTGTCTCCTTAGGTAGGTTTATTCCTAGGTATTTTACCCTTTTTGTTGCAATGGTAAATGGGAGTGTCTCCTTAATTTCTCTTTCAGATGTTTCATCATTAGTGTATAGGAATGCCAGAGATTTCTGTGCATTAATTTTGTATCCTGCTACTTTACCAAATTCATTGATTGGCTCTAGTAGTTTTCTAGTAGCATCTTTAGGATTCTCTATATAGTATCATGTCATTTGCAAACAGTGACAGCTGTACTTCTCCTTTTCTTGTTTGGATTCCTTTTATTTTTTTTCTTCTCTGATTTCTGTGGCTAAAACTTTCAAACATATATTGAATAATAGTGGTGAGAGTGGGCAACCTTATCTTGTTCCTGATCTTAGTGGAAATGCTTTCAGTTTTTCACCATTGAGGACGATGTTGGCTGTGGATTTGTCATATATGGCCTTTATTATGTTGAGGAACGTTCCCTCTATGCCTACTTTCTGCAGGGTTTTTTTCATAAATTGGTGTTGAATTTTGTCAAAAGCTTCTCTGCATCTATTGAGATGATCATATGGTTTTTCACCTTCAGTTTGTTAATATGGTTTATCACATTGATTGATTTGCATATATTGAAGAATCCTTGCATTCCTGGGATAAACCCCACTTGATCATGGTGTATGATCCTTTTAATGTGCTGTTACATTCTGTTAGCTAGTATTTTGTTGAGGATTTTTGTATCTATGTTCATCAGTGATATTAGCCTGTAATTTTCTTTCTTTGTGACATCTTTGTCTGGTTTTGGTATCAGGGTGATTGTGGCCTCTTAGAATGTGTATGGGAGTGTTCCTCCTTCTCCTATATTTTGGAAGAGTTTGAGAAAGATAGGTGTTAGCTCTTCTCTAAATGTTTGATAGAATTTGCCTGTGAAGCCATCTGGTCCTGGGTTTTTGTTTGTTGGAAGATTTTTAATCACAGTTTCAATTTCAGTGCTTGTGATTGGGCTGTTCATATTTTCTATTTCTTCCTGATTCAGTCTTGGCAGGTTGTGCATTTCTAAGAATTTGACCATTTCTTCCAGGTTGTCCATTTTATTGGCATAGTGTTTCTTGTAGTAATCTCTCATGATCCTTTATATTTCTTCAGTGTCAGTTGTTACTTCTCCTTTTTCATTTCTAATTCTATTGATTTGAGTCTTCTCCTTTTTTTCCTTGATGAGTCTGGCTAATGGTTTATCAATTTTATCTTCTCAAAGAACCATCTTTTAGTTTTATTGATCTTTGCTATCGTTTCCTTTATTTCTGATGTGATTTTTATGATTTCTTTCCTTCTGCTAACTTTGGGGCTTTTTTGTTCTTTTTTCTCTAATGTCTTTTGGTGTAAGGTTTGGTTGTTTTCTTGAGATGTTTCTTGTTTCTTAAAGTAGGATTGTATTGCTATAAACTTCCCTCTTAGAACTACTTATGCAGCATCCCATAGGTTTTGAGTCGTCATGTATTCATTGTCATTTGTTTCTAGGTATATATTGATCTCCTCTTTAATTTCTTCAGTGATCTCTTGGTTATCAAGTAGTATATTCTTTAGCCTCCATATGATTGTATTTCTTACAGATTTTTTTCTGTAATTGATATTTAGTCTCATATGTTGTGGTCGGAAAAGATACTTGATGCGATTTCAGTTTTCTTAAATTTTACAAGTCTTGAGAATATTCCATGAGCACTTGAGAAGAATGTGTATTCTGCTGTTTTTGGATGGAATGTCCTAGAAATATCAATTAAGACCATCTTGTTTAATGTATCATTTAAAGCTTGTGTTTCCTTATGTATTTTCATTTTGGACAATCTGTCTCTTGGTGAAAGTGGGGTGTTAAAGTCCCCTACTATGATTGTGTTACTGTCGATTGCCCCTTTTATGGCTGTTAGTATTTGCCTTATGTACTGAGGTGCTCCTATGTTGGGTGCATAAATATTTACACTTGTTTTATATTCTTCTTGGATTGATCCCTTGATCATTATGTAGTGTCCTTCTTTGTCTGTTGTAATAGGCTTTGTTTGAAAGTCTTACATCTTATATGAGAATTGCTACTCCAGCTTTCTTTTGGTTTCCATTTGCCTGGAATATCTGTTTGCATTCCCTCACTTTCAGTCTGTATGTGTCCCTAGGTCTGAGTTGGGTCTCTTGTAGACAGCATATATACGGGTCTTGTTTTTGTATCAATTCAGCCAGTCTATGTCTTTTCGTTGGATCATTTAATTCATTTACATTTAAGGTAATTATCGATATGTATGTTCTTATTACCATTTTTTTCGGTTGTTATTGCAGGTGTTTTCCTTCTCTTGTGATTTGTGCCTAGAGAAGTTCCTTTAGCATGTGTTGTAAAGCTGGTTTGTTGTTGCTGAATTCGCTTTTCTTTTGCTTGTCTATAAAGGTTTTAATTTCTCCGTCAAATCTGAATGAGATGCTTGCTGGGCAGAGTAATCTTGGTTGTAGGTTTTTCTCCTTCATCTCTTTAAATATGTCCTGCCACTCCCTTCTGGCTTGCAGAGATTCTCCTGGAACATCGGCTGTTAACCTTATGGGGATTCCCTTGTGTGTTATTTGTTGTTTTTCCCTTGCTGCTTTTAATATTTTTTCTGTGTATTTAATTTTTGATAGTTTGATTAATATGTGTCTTGGCGTGTTTCTCCTTGGATTTATCCTGTATGGGACTCTGCTTCCTGGACTTGATTAACTATTTCCTTTCCCATATTAGGGAATTTATCAACTATAATCTCTTCAAATATTTTCTCAGTCCCTTTCTTTTTCTCTTCTTCTTCTGGGACCCCTATAATTCGAATGTTGGTGTGTTTAATGTTGTCCCAGAGGTCTCTAAGTCTGTCCTCAATTCTCTTCATTCTTTTTTCTTTATTCTGCTCTGCAGTAGTTATTTCCTCTATTTTATCTTCCAGGTCACTTATTTGTTCTTCTGCCTCTTCTGCTATTGATTCCTTCTAGAGAATTTTAGTTTCATTTATTGTGTTGTTCATCATTGTTTGTTTGCTCTTTCATTCTTCTAGGACCTTGTTAAAGTTTTCTTGTATTTTCTCCATTCTTTTTCCAAGATATGGGATCACCTTTACTATCATTACTCTGAATTCTTTTTCAGGTAGCCTGCCTATTTCCTCTTCATTTGTTAGGTCTGGTGGGTTTTTGCCTTGCTCCTTCATCTGCTGTGTGTTCCTCTGTCTTCTCATTTTGCTTAACTTACTCTGTTTCGTGTCTCCTTTTCGTAGGCTGCAGGTTCATAGTTCCCATTGTTTTTGGTGTCTGTCCCCAGTGGCTAAGGTTGGTTCATTGGGTTGTGTAGGCTTCCTGGTGGAGGGGACTAGTGCCTGTGTTCTGGTGGATGAGGCTGGATCTTGTCTTTCTGGTGGGCAAGTCCACGTCCGGTGGTGTGTTTTGGGGTGTCTGTGGCCTTATTATGATTTTAGGCAGCCTCTCTGCTAATGAATATCATTGTGTTCCTGTCTCGCTAGTTGTTTTGCTTCAGGTGTCCAGCACTATAGCTTGCTGTTCGTTGAGTGGAATTGGGTCTTGGCGTTGAGATGGAGATCTCTGGGAGATTTTCGCCATTTGATATTACATGGAGCTGGGAGGTCTCAGGTGTACCAATGTCCTGAACTCGGCTATCCCCGCTCAGAGGCACAGGCCGGACACCTGGCCGGAGCACCAAGAGCCTGTCATCCACACATCTCAGAATAAAAGGGAGAAAAAAAGAAGGAAACAACGAATATGATAAAATAAATAAAGTAAAATAAAATAGTTATTATAATAAAAAATAATTATTAAATTTTTTTCTAAAGTAATAAAAAAAAAGACAGAAAGAAGAGAACAACCAAACCAAAAAACAATTCCACCAATGACAACAACTGCTAAAATCTATACTAGAAAAAGAAAAAGAAAGGACAGACAGAATCCTAGGAAAAATGGTAAAAGCAAAGCTATACAGACAAAATCACACACAGGAGCATACACATACACACTCACAGAAAGAGAAACAGGGAAATATATATATATATATATATATATATATATATATATATATATATATATATATATATATATATATCGTTGCTCCCAAAGTCCACCTCCTCAATTTGGGATGATTTGTTGTCTATTCAGGTATTACACAGATGCATTGTACATCAAGTTGATTGTGAAGATTTAATCCACTGCTCCTGAGGCTGCTGGGGGAAATTTCCCTTTCTATTTGTTCGCACAGCTCCTGGGGTTCAGCTTTGTATTTGGCCCTGCCTCTGCATGTAGCTCACCTGAGGGCCTCTGTTCTTCACTCAGATAGGACGGGGTTAAAGTAGCAGCTGATTCGGCGGCTGTGGCTCACTCAGGCCGGGGGGAGGGAGGGGTACAGAGTTCAGGGCGAGCCTGCGGCAGAGGCCAGCGAGACTTTGCCCCAGCCTGAGGCGCACTGTGTGTTCTCCTGGGGAAGCTGTCCCTGGATCACGGGACCCAGCCAGTGGCAGGCTGTACAGGCTCCTGGGACGGGAGGTGTGGATAGTGACCTGTGCTTACACACAGGCTTCTTGGTGGCTGCAGCAGCAGCCTTAGCGTCTCATGCCTGTCTCTGGGGTCTGTGCTGATAGCCGGGGCTCACGCCCATCTATGGAGCTTCTTTAAGTGGTGCTCTTAATCCCCTCTCCTCGCGCACCAGGAAACAAAGAGGCAAGAAAAAGTCTCTTTCCTCTTCTGCACTGCCAGACCTTTACATGGACTCCCTCCCGTCTAGCTGTGGTGCACTAGCCCTCTTCAGGTTGTGTTCATGCAGCCAATCCCAGTCCTCTCCCTGGCAACCTACCGAAGCCCGAGCCTCAGCTCTCAGCCCCCACCCATCCCGGCAGGTGAGCAGACAAACCTCTCGGGATGGTGAGTGCTGGTCGGCAGTGATCCTCTGTGCGGGGATCTCTCCGCTTTGTCCTCTGAACCCCTGTTGCTGTGCTCTCCTCCATGCCACCAAAGCTTCCCCCCTCGCCACACGCAGTCTCCACCTGCGAAGGGGCTTCCTACTGTGTGGAAACGTTTCCTCCTTCACAACTCCCTCTCAGAGGTGCAGGTCCTGTCCCTATTCTTTTGTCTCTGTTTTTTCTTTTTCCTTTTGCCCTACCCAGGTATCTGGGGAGTTTCTTTCCTTTTGGGAGGTCTGAGGTCTTCTGCCAGCATTCAGTAGGTGTCCTGTAAGAGTTGTTCCACTTTAGATATATTTCTGATGTATTTGTGGGGAGAAAGTTGATCTCCACGTCTTACTCTTCCGCCATCTTGAAGCTCCACCCCTGTATCTAGGTATTTTTTGGTTTCCTCTTTGATATCTTCAGTGATCTGTTGGTTATTAAGTAGTGTATTCTTTAGCCCCCATGTGTTTATATTTTTTACAGACTTTTTCCTGTAATTGATATCTAGTCTCATAGCGTTGTGGTCGTGAAAGACACTTGATACGATTTCAATTTTCTTAAATTTCCCAAGGCCTGATTTGTGACCCAAGATATGATCTATCGTGTAGAATGTTCCATGAGCCCTTGAGAAGAAAGTGTATTCTGTTGTTTTTGGATGGAATGTCCTATAAATATCAATTAAGTCCACCTTGTTAAATGTATCATTTATATCTTGTGTTTCTTTATTTATTTTCATTTTGGATGATCTGTCCGTTGCTGAAAGTGGGGTGTTAAAGTCCCCTATTATGATTGTGTTACTGTTGATTTCCCCTTTTATGGCTGTTAACATTTGCCTTATGTATTGAGGTGCTCCTATGTTGGGTGCATAAATATTTACAATTGTTATATTTTCTTCTAGGAATGATCCTTGATCATTATGTAGTGTCCTTCTTTGTCTCTTGTAATAGTCTTCATTTTAAAGTCTATTTTGTCTGATATGAGAATTGCTACTCCAGCTTTCTTTTAATTTCCATTTGCATGGAATATCTTTTTCCATCCCCCCACTTTCAGTCTGTGTGTGTCCCTAGGTCTGAAGTGGGTCTCTTGTAGACAGCATATATACAGGTCTTGTTTTTGTGTCCATTCAGCCAGCTGTGTCTTTTGGTTGGAACATTTAATCCATTTACATTTAAGGTGATTATCGATACGTATGTTCTTATTACCATATTCTTAATTATTTTGGGTTTGTTATTGTAGGTCTTTTCCTTCTCTTGTGTCTCTTGCCTAGAGAAGTTCCTTTAGCATTTGTTGTATAGCTAGTTTGGTGGTGCTGAATTCTCTTAGCTTTCGCTTGTCTGTATAGGTTTTAAATTCTCCATCAAATCTGAATGAGATCCTTGCTGGGTAGAGTAATCCTGGTTGTAGGTTTTTCCCTTTCATCACTTTAAATATGTCCTGCCACTCCCATCTGGCTTGCAGAGTTTCTACTGTAAGATCAACTGTTAACCTTATGGGGATTTCCGTGTATGTTATTTGTTGTTTTTCCCTTGCTGCTTTTAATATTTGTTCTTTGTATTTAATTTTTGATAGTTTGATTAATATGTGTCTTGGCGTGTTTCTCCTTGGATTTATCCTGTATGGGACTCTCTGCACTTCCTGGACTTGATTAAGTATTTCCTTTCCCATATTAGGGAATTTATCAACTATAATCTCTTCAAAAATTTCCTCAGTCCCTTTCTTTTTCTCTTCTTCTTCTGGGACCCCTATAATTCAAATGTTGTTGTGTTTAATGTTGTCCCAGAAGTCTCTAAGGCTGTCCTCAATTGTTTTCATTCTTTTTTCTTTTTCTGCTCTCCAGTAGTTATGTCCCCTATTTTATCTTGCAGGTCACGTATCCGTTCTTCTGCCTCAGTTATTCTGCTATTGATTCCTTCTAGAGAATTTTTAATTTATTTATTGTGGTGTTCATCACTGTTTGTTTGCTCTTTAGTTCTTCTAGGTCCTTGTTAAAGGTTTCTTGTATTTTCTCCATTCTGTTTCCAAGATTTTGCATCTTCTTTACTATCATCGCTCTGTATTCTTTTTCAGGTAGCCTGCCTATTTCCTCTTCATTTGTTAGGTCTGGTGGGTTTTTACCTTGCTCCTTCATCTGCTGTGTTTCTCTGTCTTCTCATTTTGCTTAACTTACTCTGTTTGGGGTCTCCTTTTTGCAGGGTGCAGGTTCGTAGTTCCTGTTGTTTTTGGTGTCTGTCCCCAGTGGCTATGGCTGGTTCAGTGCGTTGTATAGGCTTCCTGGTGGAGGGGACTGGTGCCTATGTTCTGGTGGATGAGGCTGGATCTTGTCTTTCTGGTGGCAGGACCATGTCCCGTGTTGTGTTTTGGGGTGTCTGTGACCTTATGATTTTAGGCAGCCTCTCTGCTAATGTTTGGGGTTGTGTTCCTGTTTTGCTAGTTGTTTTGCATCGGGTGTCCAGCACTGTAGCTTGCTGGTTATTGAGTGGAGCTGGGTCTTGGCGTTGAGTTGGAGATCTCTGGGAGAGCTTTCGCCATTTGGTATTACGTGGCCCAGGAGGTCTCTGGTGGACCAATGTCCTGAACTCGGCTCTCCCACCTCAGAGGCACAGACCTGACACCTGGCCAGAGCACCAAGACCCTGTCAGGCACATGGCTCTGAAGAAAAGGGAGAAAAAAGAAGGAAAGTAAGAGAAAAATAAAATAAAATAAAAGTTATTAAAATTAAAAATAGAAAAGTTTTTAAAAGTAAAGAAAAAGTAAAAAGTAATTTAAAAAAAAGAACAAAAGGACAGACAGAACCCTGGGACAAATGGTAAAAGCAAAGATATACAGACAAAATCACACAAAGAAGCAGACACATACACACTCAGAAAAAGGAAAAATATAAACTTATCTACATATTAAAAAAAAGGAAGAGAGCAACCAAATCAGTAAACAAATCTACCAATGATAATAAACTCTAAATACTAAACTAAGATAAACATAAAACCAGAAACAAATTAGAAGAAGAAAGCAAACCCCAAGTCTACAGTTGCTCCCAAACTCCACTGCCTCAATTTTGGGATGATTTGTTGTCTATTCAGGTATTCCAGAGATGCAGGGTACATCAAGTTGATTGTGGAGCTTTAATACACCTCTCCTGAGGCTGCTGGGAGAGTTCCCTTTCTCTTCTTTGTTCACACAGCTCCTGTGATTCAGCTTTGGATTTGGCCCCGCTTCTGCATGTAGGTCGCCTGAGGGTGTCTCTTCTTCACTCAGACAGGACGAGGTTAAAGTAGCAGCTGATTTGGGGGCTCTGGCTCACTCAGGCCTGGAGGAGGGAGGGGTATGGAGGTCAGGGTGAGCCTGTGGCGTCAGAGGCCGGCGTGACATTGCAACAGCCTGAGGTGTGCTGTGTGTTCTCCCGGGGAGGCTGTCCCTGGATCACAGGACCCTGGCAGTGGCAGGCTGCACAGGCTCCCAGGAGGGGAGGTGTGGATAGTGACCTGTGCTTTCACACAGGCTTCTTGGTGGCTGCAGCAGCAGCCTTAGCGTCTCATGCCATTCTCTGGTGTCTATACTGGTAGCCGCAGCTTGCACCTGTCTCTGGAGCTCATTTAGGTGGTGCTCTGAATCCCCTCTCCTCATGCAACCCAAAACAATGGTTTCTTGCCTTTCAGACAGGTCCAGACTTTTTCCCAGACTCCCTCCCGGCTAGCTGTGGTGCACTAGCCCCCTCCAGGCTGTGTTTATGCATCCAACCCCAGTCCGCTCCCTGGGATCTGACCTCTGACGCCTGATCCTCAGCTCCCATTGCCCACCCACCCTGGCAGGTGAGCAGACAAGCCTCTTGGGCTGGTGAGTGCTGGTCAGCACCGATCCTCTGTGCAGGAGTCTCTCCGCTTTGCCCTCTGCACCCCTGTTGCTGAGCTGTCCTCCCTAGCTCTGAAGCTTCCTCCCCGCCACCACCCCCGTCTCTGCCAGTGAAGGGGCTTCCTAGTGTGTGGAAACCTTTCCTCCTTCACAGCTCCCTCCCAGTGGTGCAGGTCCCATCCCTATTCTTTTGTCTCTGTTTTTTCTTTTTTCTCTTGGCCTACCTGGGTACATGGGGTGTTTCTTGCCTTCGGTGAAGTCTGAGGTCTTCTGCCAGTGTTCAGGTGTTCTGTAGGAGTTGTTACACATGTAGATGTATGTCTGATGTATTTGTGGGGAGGAAGGTGATCTCCTTGTCTTACTCTTCTACCATCTTGAAGGTCTCCTGTCAGAAATCATTTTTTAATCCATCCTGACAGTCTCTCCCCTTTAATTGGTGTATTCATACCATTCGTATCAAAAGTGATTATATTGCATTAATATTTATCACATTTGTAACTATTTTCTGTTCATTGCCATGTTTTTGTTTCATCTTTTGTCTTCCACTCTTTTTTGCCTTCTCTTGTTTTAATTGAGCATCTTTTATTCTGTTTACTCTCTTCTCTTAGCATATTAATTATGTATGTGTTTTAAAATTTTCTTAGTGGTTGCTCTAGAGTTTGTCATTTACATTGGTGACTAGTCTAAGTCCAGTTTCAAATAACACTATACTGCTTGCGTAGTTCTCATACTTTATTACAATATACTCCCAGTTCCTCTCTCCCAACCATTACAATATTGTTACCATTCATTTCAATTATATACAGTAATCACTGAATATATTGTTTCTATTGTTATTTTGAACAAACTGTTATTTGATCATCAGGAATAAGAAAAATTAAATATCTTTTAAGTTCATCTATTCATTCTCAAATTGTCTTCCTTTCTTCACATAGATAGATCTTGGTTTCACACCTATATAATTTTCCTTCTTTATGAAGAATTTAACACTTTTTACAAGGCAAGTCTACTGTGAATAAATTCTCTCAATTTTTATTTACCTGAGAAAATCTTTATCTCTTCTTCACTTTTGAAGGAGTATTTTACTTGATACAACATTCCAGGTCAGTGTGTTTTTTTCTTCAACACTCTAAATTTAATTTTACTCCACTCTTTTTTTGCTTGTATAGTTTCTGAAGAGAAGTCCAATGTAATTTTTTCCTTATTCTCCTATAAGTAAGGATTTTTTCCTTTGGCTTCTTTGAAGATTTTCTTTTGTCTGATTTTCTAAAGCTTGAATATGATATGCCTAAGTGTAGATTTTTTTGATATTTATTCTGTAGGGTGTTCTCTGAGCTCCTTTCTGTAATTTGCATCTATCATTAATTTTACAAAATTTTCAGCCATTATTATTTCAAATAGGCATTCTGTTTATTTCTCTCTTTCATCTCCTTTTGTTATCCCATTATTTATATGTTACAACTTTTTTTTTTAATGGTAAAATTTATTTTTGATATATTTATTTTGCCATACAGGCCTCTTCAGGAATTCAAAGCAGTTTCTGCCCCCCATTGAGGCCCAGAGATAGAAGAGAAACTGCTAAAAGCTTACAATTACACACAGAAAGCACAACTTTTGTAATGTCCCACAGTTCTTAAATATTCTGTTCTTTGTTTTTCATTCTTGTTTCTATTTGTTTTTTAGTTTGCGTAATTTCTATTGGCATATCTCCAAGCTCACTGATTCTTTCCTTGGCCATGTCTCATCTACTGATGAAGGTATTCTTCACATGCATTCTTCATTTCTGTTAGAGTGTTTTTAATGTCTAGCATTTCATTTTGATTCTCTCTTAGGGTTTTCATCTCTCTGCTTACATTACCCGTCTGCTTTTGCATATTGTCCACTTTTTCTGTTAGAGCCTTTAGCATACTGGTCTGATTGTTCCAAAATTCGTGCCATATCTAAGTCTGATTCTGATGCTTGCTTTCTCTCTTCAGACTGTTTTTTCCTTTTAGCATGCCTTGTAAATTTTTGTTGAAAGCCAGACAGAATATATTGGGCAACAGAACTGAAATAGGCCTTTAGTGTAAGGTTTTATGTTTATCTGTCTAGGAGTTGTTAGACTGTGTTTAATGTTTTCTGTAGTTGTAGGTGTCAGAGACTAAAATTTACTCTAGTGTCCTTGCTTTTTCCCCCTCTGTTGTCTTTGGCTTCCTTAGAGAATCCTTCCTCTATAGGGTCTGAGACTTATAGTTGTTTCAGCTGTAATACCTTGTTAGTATACAGGAGCCTAATTGCTGTGGTAATAAAGTGTGAGGACAAGGGGAATTTTTCTATAGTCTTATGATTAGGTCTTAGTCCTATAGTGAACCTGTACCCCTGTGCTGCTACCTTTATACGTGCTTCTCAGCTCTGTGCTCCCCATTAGGTGGTACAGGAAGGCTAGAGGGGACTGGAGATAAGTATTTCCCTTCCCTCACATTGAATGCTAACAGGGGCTGGAATTCGGTGTTTCATTCCCCTAGGTCAGTTAGGCTCTGGTAAAACTCAATTCAGTTAGGCTCTGGTAAAATAATTTCCCTTGGGGGAAGCAGGCATTTATTAAGGAGAACAGAATGCTCTGGGTATATTTCAGATGGTTACTTTTTCCCTCCAACTACTAGAGGAACAAGGATATATTTCTCCACTCTTCACCTTGAGAACCTGGCAGGGCTCTTGATGGTAAAACTCATGAAAGTATGGAGACCCCTCTCAGGGGACCCACTGGATTTTTTAATTCTAAAACTAGATCACACAGAGCCTCCAGCAATTCATCAATTACTGTATAAGTGTTCCAGTACTGACTCCAGTATTAATAGAAACATTTAAACTTCATGAGAGCCCACTGAGAGCAGTGAGTTTCTGCCCTCAGTAACCTATGGTTCTCAGTATCCACTTCTCTTTTTAGTTTGGGGGGCATTGGCTTGTCCTGTGACCTCAATTCTCTGGTGGATCTAAAAGATACTGATTTTCAGTTTGTTCAGTTTTTTTCTTACAGTGACAGAGGGAATGATGACTTCTAAGCTCTTTACATGTCAGACTGAAACCCATAAGTCTCAGTATTATGGTTTTTTGAGTGTTCTTTCATGCTACTGAACATTTCTTGGTAGATATTATCTTAGTCATAAGTCCCCTAGTCACAGGGCCATGTAGGTAACATAATGTCCTTCTTAAAAAATACAAGTTTGAGAACAACTTTTTTTCTTTGTCGTCTTTTTTTTTTTTTTTTTTTGGCTCATGCTACATGGCTTGTGGTGGGATCTTAGTTCCCTAACCAGGGATTGAACCCATCAGCAGTGAAAGCTCAGAGTCCTAACCACTGGACTACCAGGGAATTCCCTAGAGTTATTTTTTATATATGGTATGAGGTAGGGGTCCAACATCATTCTTTTGCATGTGGCTTTCTAGTTGTCCCAGCAGCAATTATTGAAAAGACATTTATTTTCTTATTGAATGGTCTTGGTACCATTGTCAAAAGTCAGTTGTCTGGGCTTCCCTGGTGGCACAGTGGTTGAGAGTCCGCCTGCCGATGCAGGGGACATGGGTTTGTGCCCTGGTCTGGGAAGATCCCACATGCCAAGGAGCGGCTGGGCCTGTGAGTCATGGCCACTGAGCCTGCGCATCCGGAGCCTGTGCTCTGCAACGGGAAAGGCCACAACAGTGAGAGGCCCGTGTACCACAAAAACAAAAACAAAAGTCAGTTGTCCATAGGTGTAGGAGTTTATGCCTGGACTCTCAAATATATTCCATTTATCTATATATGTATTCTTATGCCAGTACCACTCTGTTTTGATTACTGTAGCTTTGTAGTATGTTTTGAAATTAAGAATTGTGAGTCTTCCAAAGTTGTTCTTTTTCAAGGTTGTTTTGACTATTTGAGGCCCCTTACAATTCCATGTGAATTTGAGAATCTGTTTTTCCAATTCTGCTAAAAAGGTCTTTGGAATTTTGATATTGATTGCATTTGTGGATTTTTAGCAAGAGCCACATGGTCTCTGTTCATTTTTTTTATTGAAGTATAGTTGATGTACAATATTATATGTTACACATGTACACTATAGTGATTCACAATTTTTAAAGATTATACTCCATTTATAGTTATTATAAAATATTGGCTATATTCTCTTGCTGTACAGTATATCCTTGTAGCTTATTTTATACGTAATAGTTTGTACCTCTTAATCCCTTACCCCTATATTGCCCCTCCCCTCTTTCCTCTCCCTACTGGTAACCACTAGTTTGTTCTTTATATCTGTGAGTCTACTTATTTTTTGTTATATTCACTAATTTATTTTTTAGATTCCACATATAAGAGAGATCACACAGTATTTGTCTTTCTCTGACTTATTTCACTTACCATAGTACTCTCTGGGTCTGTCCATGTTGCTGCAAATGGCAAATTTTCATTCTTTTTTATGGCTGTGTAGTATTCCATTGTGTGTGTGTGTGTGTGTGTGTGTGTGTGTGTTTGTGTATCACATCTTCTTTGTCCATTCATCTATTGATGGGCACTTGGGTTGTTTCCATGTCTTGGCTATTGTAAACAATGCTACTGTGAACATTAGGGTGCATGTATCTTTTTGAATTAGTGTTTTTGTTTTTTTCAGATATATACCCAGGTATGGAATTGCTGGGTCATATGGTAGTTCTATTTTTAGTTTTTTGAGGAACCTCCATGCTGTTTTCCATAGTGGCTATGCCAATTTACAATACATTCCCACCAACAGTGTACGAGGGCTCCCTCTTCTCCATATCCTCACCAACATTTGTTATTTGTGTTCTTTTTTTTTGTTGGTGGTTTTCTTTTGTTGGTTTTTTTTGTGGTACATGGGCCTCTCACTGTTGTGGCCTCTCCCGTTGCGGAGCACAGGCTCCGGATGCACAGGCTTAGCGGCCATGGCTCATGGGCCCAGCCGCTCCGCAGCATGTGGGATCTTCCCAGACCGGGGCACGAACCCGTGTCCCCTGCATCAGCAGGCGGACTCTCAACCACTGTGCCACCAGAGAAGCCCCTATTTGTGTTCTTTTTAATGATAGCCATTCTGACAGGTGTGAGGTGATATCTCATTGTGGTTTTGATTTGCATTTCCCTGATGATTAGCAATGTTGAGCGTCTTTACATGTGTCCGTTGGCCATCTGCATTTCCTCTTTGGGAAAATGTCTATTTAGGTCTTCTGCCCATTTTTTAATCAGGTTGTTTGTTTTTTTTAATTTTTTTAAAATTTAAAAAAAAATTTAAAGTTTAAAAATATTTTTTTAATGTTTCAAAAATTTTTTAACATTTTTTTTTTTTTTTTGCCACACCACGCAGCATGTGGAACTTCTCCAACCAGGGGTACCAGGGATCGATCCTGTGCCCCCTGAAGTGGAAGCATGGAGTCTTAACCACTGGACCACCAGGGAAGTCTGGGTTTTTTTTTGATGTTGAGCTGTATGAACTGTTTATAATATATGTTGGCTATTAACCCCTTATTGGTCATATCATTTACAAATATTTTCTCCCATTTAGTAGGTTTTCTTTTCATTTTGTGAATGGTTTCCTTTGCCGTGCAAAAGCTTTTAAGTTTAATTATGTCCCATTTGTTTATTTTTGCTTTTATTTCCTTTCCTTTAGGAGACAGATCCAAAAAATACTGCTACGATTTATGGCAAAGATTGTTCGGCCTGTGTTTTCCTCTAGGAGTTTTATGGTTTCTGGTCTAGTCTGTTCATTTTGATTATGAGGCTCTTTTATTTAGCAAGCTGCATTGTCAAAGATGCAAATGAATCTTAGATTCTGGTAGTAAACACAATGTGGAGACTTTTTAACCTCATCACTTTCGTAAACTCTGTGTATCAGAGATCCAGAACCACCATATTTATATGTTAGTTGGAAATAATTAATCATCATTAATCCTTGCAGGGAAAAATACCATAAATTGAATGTTTGGGAAATGCTATTATAGTTTGCTATTCAAAGGATGCTAGCAGTTATAGCATCTCTTTAAAAACTTTGATAATATCATGTATGCTTTTCTGTACCTTTTAAAAAATTACAAATAGCTTTTTCCAGGAATAGGAGAGGCTAGTCAGGACTTAGGAAAAGAAGGGCTGTTGCTACTCCTCAAAGGATTCAATAGGCATTAGGGAACATACTAGTTAGTAATCATACACTTGTAGACCGTATGCTGAGTTTCTCCACCTACTTTATTTTTATCTGCCACTGTTATCACAAAATAATACTTATGAGTTCACCTTTCCTCACAGAGCAGTAAACAAGCTTGAGATCTTTAAGCTTGAAAATAGGCCTTGGTGCTATTTCCTAAATTCTAAATAATCCCCTTAAACTCCAGAAAGGTCTTATCAGCTGTTGTTTTACAGCCTTATGATTTAGGACATACAGCAGTAGGGTTAGGGCAGAGTGGATAGGGACTTTGCGATGTGCTTAATATTAATATTCTCAACAATTCACCTAGGTAATTCCCTAAAGAAGAGTTCTAGTATCTCTCTCTACTGCTTAAAATCAGAGACCACTTTTCTTAGTTTCCTATTGGTCCTGTGACAAATTACTACAAATATGGTTGCTTAAGGCAACATGAATTTATTATTTTAGTGTTCTGGAGGTCAAAAGTCCAAAATTAGTCTCACTGGGATATAGTGAAGATATTGGCAAGGCTGATTCCTTCTGGAGGCTATGAAGGGTGAATCCATTTCCTTGTCTTTTTTGAGCCTCTAGAGTCTGCCTACATTCCTTGGTTCATGGTCCTTTCCTTGCATCATTCCAAACTTTGATTCCATTGTCCCATCTCTTCCTTCTGTCTTTGACCTTCTTACTTCCCTCTTTTAAGGATCCTGTACTTATATTTGCCCATCTTCATAACCCAGGATAATCTTCCCATTTCAAAATCCTTAACTTATTTACAGTAGCATGTAAGGTAACATACTGACAAGTTCCAGGGATCAAGATATTGACATCTGGAGGGGAGGGGCATTATTCAGTCTACCATACAACTTACAGTAAAGGCAGTGGTCACAGAAACAGTAAAGCAAGTTCCAGATGGGTAGATACTGTGGTAAAATAGGCTATTCATATATTTTGAGTTTTTAGTATTATCTGGACATATTTGACAGACATCCATCGAGTCATCACCCATGAGTTCACACAAGGGTATATTATAATAAGGTGAAAACAGATGGACGTCAAACTCCCAGGTTTCCTTTCCAAAGCGGAGTTGTGAAATTTTACCATTCTGTACATTTCACCTCACAATGAACTAAACAACTTGGAAACCTGTTCTGTGGTGGACTTCCTGTACATATGATAGGGGTTCATTTTAACTTTCTCTTTATCATGATAACCCTCTGTTATGGGCTAAATTGTTCCCCTTTCCCCAAATTCATATGTTAATATCTTAACCTCTTATACCTCAGAATGTGATTATATTTGGAGACAGGGCATTTGAAGAGGTGATCAAGTTAAAATGAGGCCATTAGACTGGTGTCTTTATAAGAAGTGGAAATTTGAACACACAGGGAGACATCAGACATGCATGCACACAGAGGAAAGACCACACGAGGACACAGCAAGAAGGTGACCATCTGAAATCTAAGGGGAAAGGCCTCCGGAGAAACAAAACCTGCTGACACCTTGATCTTGGACCTCTAGCCTACATACCTGTGAGAAAATAAATTTCTGTTTAAGCCACCCAGTTTGTGATATTTTGTTATGGCAGCCGCAGCAAACTAATACATCCTCAAACTTTTATTTATTGGCTTGGCATCTTACATCAGTTTGGGAAAACAGAAGACCCATATTTATGGTTAATATATAGAATTTTGTGGACGTTTCTTTAAAATTCCAAATTTTATAAATCCTAACAAACCAATAGCCCTTTTTCAGTATTATATCCAATTCCAGTGTGGTAGTGTGTATACATTAACTTTCTATCTGCTTTAGATGGCAGAATAAAAAAACACTGGGTGGGGTATTTTCACCTTTAGCAACAAAAAATATTATCTCCAACAAACTAATTAGTCTAAAGATGTTTAATGGGGTGCCTCTTAGCTTGGTCAGTGATAGAAGCACATAAAAGTGTAATAACTCTCAGATTTAAGATCATAGTGTAAACTGATATGATTTATATAATCAACAGAAGAGACACCCCAGTGTTCTGGAGGCATTTATATATCCAGCAAGTATTTATTAAGCAATCTATTATGTGCCAGGAACTGTTCCTAGGTCCTGGGAATATAGCATAGAAAATAATAAAGTGTCATCCTCATATAGCTTACATTTAGGGATGAAGGGAAACAGATAATAAGAAAGTAAATATATAAAATATGTAATGTAATATTAAGTAGTGATAAATGCTATGGAGAAAAGTAGAACAGCGTATGAGGATAGAGGATATTGGAAGGGAGGATACTATTTTGGATGAGATAGAGAAGTTCTCTGTGAGTAAATACATGAAAGAACTGAGGGAATGAAGCATGAAGCTATCTTCAGAAGAAGTATTCTAGGCAGTGGGAACAACAAATGTAGAGTTCCTTGGGTAGAGATGTGATTAGCTTATTCAAGAAACAGCAAGGAGGCCAGTGTGGCTCAAATGTAAGCAAAGAGAGAGTGGTTGGAGAGAAGTGTAAAGTGGTAGCCAGGGGCCAGATCTTGTGAGATACTGTAGGCCATGGAAAGAAGTTTAGATACTATTCTAAGTGTTATGGGAAGCCATTAGAGGATTTTGACAAGGGGAGCAGTGTGATACAACTTATGTTTTTAAGGGATAATCCTGTCTGCTGTGTAAAGAATGAACCCTAGGGAAACACGAATGGAAACAGGGAGACCAATTGAAAGCTAGGAAGTAATTGCAGTTGTCTAGGTCAGAGATGATAGTGGCTTGGACTAAGATGTTAGCTGTGGAAATGGTAATAAGTGTCCAGCTTTGGCATATATTTTAGAGGTAAATCCAGTGGATATTATGCATGGATTGAAAGCAAAGTAAGAGAGAGGAATTGATGATTCTGATGCTGAGCAACTGAGTGAATAAAGCTGTCATTTACTGAGATGAATGAAGAATGGGAAGAGCAGGTTTTAGGGAGAAGGTCATGAGCTCAGGTTAGGACATGCTGAGTTTGAGATGCCTTTTATATGTATACATGGAGATGAAAAGTAGGCAGTTGGATATATGTGTCTCGGAATGTTGAAAGAGTTCCAGATTAGAGATAGAAATTTGAGTGTCAAGGTATAGATGGTATTTAAAGCCATGAAACTGGATGAGATCACTAAGGAATATAGATAATGTAAGTAGTAAGGGAAGAAGTCCAAAGATTGAGCTCTGGGGCATTTCAATATTGAGATATAGGAGATGATAATGAACTAGTAAAAGCAAAATTGAAAAAAGAAAGCTAAGAATGTGCAGTCAGGAGTAGCCAGTAAGGTAGGAGAAAAACCAGGAGAGTATGGTATCCTGAAAGCTAAGTCAAGATGTTTCAAGAAGGAAGTTTTCAACCCTGCCTAACATTGCTGATAGGTAAGGTGACAGAATATCCCTATTTTCCCAGGAAAGTCCCAGTTTATGTCTGTTGTACAGAAATAATTGTTAACAAAATCCTTTTTCACTCTCAGAAATGTTCCAATTTGAATGATAAATTGTATGGTCACTAGGATGGTAGGTCAAGATGAGGATCGAGAACTGATTATTGGATTTACCAACATGGACATCATCAGCAATTTTGACAAGAGCAATTTCAATGGATCAGTGAAACTTCGTTGGATGTTGGAGATAAAAGATTAGCATGGTTTCAAGAGAAAAGGAGGAGACAGCATTGATATGGTAACTGAAGACCACAGTTTTAAGGAATTGTGTAGCAAAAGGAATCTGAGAAATGGGGTAATAGCTATTGAATGATATGGGGTAAAGAGAGAATTTTGTTTTTAAGATAGGAGATAGTACAGTATGTTTTAATATTGATGGGAATATTCCACGAGAGAGGGAAAATTTTAGGATAAAAGAGAGAAGATGACAATTTTGGAACAATGACCTTGAGTAGGAGAGTTGGGATATCATCCAATGGACAAATGGAGAGGCAAGCTTTAGATAGCAGCATGGACAGTTCATTCAGAGAACATCAGAAAAGGCAGAATTTATGGGCACAGATGCAAGTAGATATGGCAGTAGGAGTTTGTGGAAGTTCTCTTCAAACCGCTTTTATTTTTTCAATGAAATAAGAAGCAAGGTTATCATCTGAGACTGAGGAATAGGTAGGAGGTAATTGGGGTTTGAGGAGAGAAGAGAAGGTATGATGTCTTTTTTTATAATATATGACATAAAATTTGCCATTTTAACTATATTTAATTTTTTTAAAATTATTGGAGCATAGTTGATTTACAATGTTGTGTTAGTTTCAGATGTATAGCAAAGTGAATCAGTTATACATATATATATATCCACTCTTTTTTTTAATATTCTTTTCCCATATAGGCCATTACAGAGTATTGAGTAGAGTTCCCTTTGCTGTACAGCAGGTTCTTATTGGTTATTTATTTTATATATAGTAGTGTGTATATGTCAATACCAATCTCCCAATTTATCCTTCCCCCTTATCCGCTGGAAACCATAAGTTTGTTTTCTACATTTATGACTCTACTTCTGTTTTTTAAATAAGTTCATTTATACCCTTTTTTTCAGATTTCACATATAAGTTATAGCATATGATATATGTCTTTGTGTCTGACTTAACTCAGTATGATAATCTCTAGGTCCATCCATGTTGCTGAAAATGGCATTATTTTATTCTTTTTTATGGCTGAGTAATATTGCATTTTGTATATATGTACCCATTTTAACTATTTTAAGTGGATAATTAAGTGGCATCAGTTGCATTCATAGTGTTGTAAATCACCACTATTTCCAAAAACTTTAATCATTTGTTATGAGTTGAATTGTGTTTCCCCAAAAGATATGTTAGAGTCCTAACATCTACAAAAATCAACTCAAAATGGATTATAGTCTTAAACATGTGATCTGAAACTGTAAAATTGTTAGATAAAAGCATAGAGGATGACAAAACTAAACAACAACCTACTGAATGGGAGAAAATATTTGCAAATGATATGACCGATAAAGGGGTTAATATCCAAAGTATATAGATAGCTCATAAAACTCAGTATCAAAAAGACAAACAACACAATTAAAAAATGGGCAGAAAAGACCCCGAATAGCCAAAGCAATCTTGAGAACGAAAGAAGGAACTGGAGGAATCAGGCTCCCTGACTTCAGACTATACTACAAAGCTACAGTCATCAAGACGGTATGGTACTGGCACAAAAACAGAAAGATAGATCAATGGAACAGGATAGAAAGCCCAGAGATAAACCCATGCACATATGGACACCTTATCTTTGATAAAGGTGGCAGTAATGTACAATGGAGAAAGGACAGCCTCTTCAATAAGTGGTGCTGGGAAAACTGGACAGGTACATGTAAAAGTATGAGATTAGATCACTCCCTAACACCATATACAAAAATAAGCTCAAAATGGATTAAAGACCTAAATGTAAGGCCAGAAACTATCAAACTCTTAGAGGAAAACATAGGCAGAACACTCTATGACATAAATCAAAGCAAGATCCTTTCTGACGCACCTCCTAGAGTAATGGAAATAAAAACAAAAATAAACAAATGGGACCTAATGAAACTTCAAAGCTTTTGCACAGCAAAGGAAACCGTAAACAAGACCAAAAGACAACCCTCAGAATGGGAGAAAATATTTGCAAATGAAGCAACCGACAAAGGATTAATCTCCAAAATTTACAAGCAGCTCATGCAGCTCAATAACAAGAAAACAAACAACCCAATCCAAAAATGGGCAGAAGACCTAAATAGACATTTCTCCAAAGAAGATATACAGACTGCCAACAAACACATGAAAGAATGCTCAACATCATTAATCATTAGAGAAATGCAAATCAAAACTACAATGAGATATCATCTCACACCAGTCAGAATGGCCATCATCAAAAAATCTAGAAACAATGCTGGAGAGGGTGTGGAGAAAAGGGGACATTTTTGCACTGCTGGTGGGAATGTGAATTGGTACAGCCACTATGGAGAACAGTATGGAGGTTCCTTAAAAAACTACAAATAGAACTACCATATGACCCAGCAATCCCACTACTGGGCATATACCCTGAGAAAACCAAAATTCAAAAAGAGTCATGTACCAAAATGTTCATTGCAGCTCTATTTACAATAGCCCGGAGATGGAAACAACCTAAGTGCCCGTCATCGGATGAATGGATAAAGAAGATGTGGCACATATATACAATGGAATATTACTCAGCCATAAAAAGAAACGAAATTGAGCTATTTGTAATGAGGTGGATAGACCTAGAGTCTGTCATACAGAGTGAAGTAAGTCAGAAAGAAAAAGACAAATACCGTATGCTAACACATATATATGGAATTTAAGAAAAATATGTCATGAAGAACCTAGGGGTAAAGCAGGAATAAAGACGCAGACCTCTTAGAGAACGGACTTGAGGTTATGGGGAGGGGGAAGGGTGAGCTGTGACAGGGCGAGAGAGAGTCATGGGCATATACACACTAACAAAGGCAGTAAGGTAGATAGCTAGTGGGAAGCAGCCGCATGGCACAGGGATATTGGCTCGGTGCTTTGTGACAGCCTGGAGGGGTGGGATGGGGAGGGTGGGAGGGAGGGAGACGCAACAGGGAAGACATATGGGAACATATGTTTATGTATGACTGATTCACTTTGTTATAAAGCAGAAACTAACACACCATTGTAAAGCAATTATACCCCAATAAAGATGTTAAAAAAAAAAATATGTAATGAACTCCTACAACTTCATAGCCAAAAAAAGGAAAAAAGGCAAAGGACTTGAGTAGACATTTCTCCAAAGAAGACATACAAATGGCCACCAGGTATATGAGAAGGTGCTCAACATCACTAACTATCAGGGAAATGCAAATCAAAACCAAAATGAGATATCCCCTCACACCTGTTAGGATGGCTATTATCAGAAAAACAATAGATCACAAATGTTAGCAAGGATTTTGAGAAATTGGAACCCTTAGACACTGCTCTAGGAATGTAAAATGGTGCAGCCACTATAGGGTACAGTATGGAAGCCCCTCAAAAAAACAAAAATAGAATTGCCATGTGATCCAGCAATTCCATTTCTGAGTATATATTCAAAATAATGGAAATTAGGATCTCAAGAGGATTTCTGCTCTCCCTTGTTCATTGCAGCATTATTCACAACAGCCAAGATATGGAAACAACCCAAATGTTCATTGATAAATGAATGGATAAAGAAAATGTGGTATATACACAGAAGTGAATATTATTCAGCCTTAAAAAAGGAAATCCTGCCATTTGTGACAACATGAATGAACCTGTAAAACATTATGCTAAGTGAAATAAGGCAGTCAGAGAAGGACAAACACTACATGATTCCACATATACATGGTATTTAAAATAGTCAAACTCATAGTGAAGAGAGAATAGTGGTTAACAGGGGTTGGGGGAGAGGAAATAGGGTGTTGTTGAATGGGTATAAAGTTTCAGTTATGCAAGATGAATAAGTTTTAGAGATCTGCTGTACAACATAGTGCATCGTTCACAATACTGTGTTGTGCACTTAAAATTTTGTTAAGAAGGTAGATCTCATGTGTTCTTACAACAACAACAAATGGGCACAAAGAAAATTAGAGGTGATAGATATGTCTATTATCTTGATGGTGATGATGGTTTCATAAGTGTATACCTATGTCCAAACTAACCAAATTGTATACATTAAATATATTGTTTTTAATATATCAATTATATCTCAATAAAGCTGTTTTAAAAAGACATCATCATACTGAACATCATCAAGATTTTCTCCTATGTTATCTTCTAGGAGTTTTATAGTTTCACATTTCATATTTAGGTCTATCATCCATTTTCTGTTGATTTTCGTGAAGGATGTAAGGTCTGTGTCTAGATTCAGTTTTTTGCATGTGGATGTTCATTTACTCCAGCACCATTTGTTGAAAAGACTGTCTTTGCTCCATTTTGTTGTCTTTGACCCTTTGTCAAAGATAAGTTGATTGTGTTTTTTTGGTATATTTCTGGACTCTCTCTTCTGATGATATTCCATTGATCTGTTTGTCCATTCTTTCACCAATATCACATCATCTTGATTACTGTAACTTTATAGTAAGTCTTGAAGTCAAGTGATATCAGTCCTCTGATTCTGTTGTTCTCCTTCAATACTGAGTTGTCTATTCTGGGTCTTTTGCCTCTTCATATAAACTTTGGTATCTGTCAATATCCACAAAATAACTTGCTATGCTTTGGTTTAGGAAGAGCTGGTTAGGAAGAACTAGTCTTGACAATATTGAGTCTTCCTATCCATGAACATGGACTATCTCTCCATTTATTTAGTTCTTGTATGATTTCATTAATCAGAGTTTTCTAATTTTCCTCATATAGATCTTGTACATATTTGTTAGATTTATACCTATGTACTTCATTTTTTGGGGGGGAAATCAGTAAAAAATTTACTGACCTAAAATTTTCTTTTTTTTTTAACATCTATATTGGAGTACAATTGCTCCACAACGCTGCGTCAGCCTCCACCCCACAACAAAGTGAATCAGCCATACACACACACATGCCCCCACATCTCCTCCCTCCCGCATCCCCCCGACCCTCCCCATCCCACCACTCTAGGCGGTCACAAAGCACCAAGCCGATCCCCCTGCGCTATGCAGCCGCCCCCCACCAGTCATCTGCTCCACGCTTCGCAGCGGATACATGTCCATGCCACCCCCGCCACATCATCAGAGTTCCCCTTCCCCCTCCCCATATCCTCAAGTCCATTCTCTGGTAGGTCTTTGTCTTTATTCCTGTCTTACGCCTAGGTTCTTCATGACATTTTTTTCCCTTAAATTCCATATATATGTGTTAGCATATGGTATTTGTCTTTCTCTTTCTGGCTTACTTCACTCTGTATGACAGACTCTAGGTCCACCCACCTCATTACAAATAGCTCAATTTCGTTTCTTTTTATGGCTGAGTAATATTCCATTGTATATATGTGCCACATCTTCTTTATCCATTCATCCGATGATGGGCACTTAGGTTGTTTCCATCTTCTGGCTATTGTAAATAGAGCTGCAATGAACATTTTGGTACATGACTCTTTGAATTATGGTTTTCTCAGGGTATATGCCCAGTAGTGGGATTGCTGGGTCATATGGTAGTTCTATTTGTCGATTTTTAAGGAACCTCCATACTGTTCTCCATAGTGGCTGTACCAATTCACATTCCCACCAGCAGTGCAACAGTGTTCTCTTTTCTTCACACCCTCTCCAGCATTTATTGTTTCTAGATTTTTTGATGATGGCCATTCTGACTGGTGTGAGATGATATCTCATTGTAGTTTTGATTTGCATTTCTCTAATGATTAATGATGTTGAGCATTCTTTCATCTGTTTGTTGGCAGTCTGTATATCTTCTTTAGAGAAACGTCTACTTAGATCTTCTGCCCATTTTTGGATTGGGTTGTTTGTTTTTTTGTTACTGAGCTGCATGAGCTGCTTGTAAATTTTGGAGATTAATCCTTTGTCAGTTGCTTCATTTGCAGATATTTTCTCCCATTCTGAGGGTTGTCTTTTCGTCTTGTTTATGGTTTCCTTTGCTGTGTAAAAGCTTTTAAGTTTCATTAGGTCCCATTTGTTTATTTTTGTTTTTATTTCCATTTCTCTAGGAGGTGGGTCAAAAAGGGTCTTGCTGTGATTTATGTCATAGCGTGTTCTGCCTATGTTTTCCTCTAAGAGTTTGATAGTTTCTGGCCTTACCTTTAGGTCTTTGATCCATTTTGAGCTTATTTTTGTGTATGGTATTAGGGAGTGATCTAACCACATACTTTTACATGTACCTGTCCAGTTTTCCCAGCACCACTTATTGAAGATGCTGTCCTTTCTCCACTGTACATTCTTGCCTCCTTTATCAAAGATAAGGTGACCATATGTGCATGGGTTTATCTCTGGGGCTTCTATCCCGTTCCATTGATTTATATTTCTGTTTTTGTGCCAGTACCATACTGTCTTGATTACTGTAGCTTTGTAGTATACTCTGAAGTCAGGGAGCCTGATTCCTCCAGCTCCGTTTTTCGTTCTCAAGATTGCTCTGGCTATTCGGGGTCTTCTGTGTTTCCATACAAATTGTGAAATTTTTTGTTCTACTTCTGTGAAAAATTCCAGTGTTAATTTGATAGAGGTTGCATTGAATCTGTTGATTGCTTTGGATAGTACAGTCCTTTTCACAGTGTTGATTCTTCCAATCCAAGAACATGGTATATCTCTCCATCTATTTGAGTCATCCTTAATTTCTTTCATCAGTGTCTTATAATTTTCTGCATACAGATCTTTTGTCTCCCTAGGTAGGTTTATTCCTAGATATTTTATTCCTTTTGTTGCAGTGGTAAATAGGAGTGTTTTCTTGATTTCACTTTCAGGTTTTTCATCATTAGTGTATAGGAATGCCAGAGATTTCTGTGCATTAATTTTGTATCCTGCTACTTTACCAAATTCATTGATTAGCTCTAGTAGTTTTCTGGTAGCATCTTTAGGATTCTCTATGTATAGTATCATGTCATCTGCAAACAGTGACAGCTTTACTTCTTCTTTTCCGATTTGGATTCCTTTTATTTCCTTTTCTTCTCTGATTGCTGTGGCTAAAACTTCCAAAACTGTGTTGAATAATAGTGGTGAGAGTGGGCAACCTTGTCTTGTTCCTGATCTTAGTGGAAATGCTTTCAGGTTTTCACCATTGAGGATGATGTTGGCTGTGGGTTTGTCATATATGGCCTTTATTATGTTGAGGAAAGTTCCCTCTATGCCTACTTTCTGCAGGGTTTTTATCATAAATCGGTGTTGAATTTTGTCAAAAGCTTTCTCTGCATCTATTGAGATGGTCATATGGTTTTTCTCCTTCAATTTATTAATATGGTGTATCACGTTGATTGATTTGCGTATAGTGAAGAATCCTTGCATTCCTGGAATAAACCCCACTTGATCATGTTGTATGATCCTTTTAATGTGCTGTGGGATTCTTTTGCTAGTATTTTGTTGAGGATTTTTGCATCTCTGTTCATCAGTGATATTGGCCTGTAGTTTTCTTTCTTTGTGACATCCTTGTCTGCTTTTGGTATCAGGGTGATGGTGGCCGCATAGAATGAGTGAGGGGGTGTTCCTCCCTCTGCTATATTTTGGAAGAATTTGAGAAGGATAGGTGTTAGCTCTTCTCTAAATGTTTGATAGAATTTGCCTGTGAAGCCATCTGGTCCTGTGCTTTTGTTTGTTGGAAGATTTTTAATCACCATTTCAATTTCAGTGCTTGTGATTGGTCTGTTCATATTTTCTATTTCTTCCTGATTCAGTCTTGGCAGGTTGTGCATTTCTAAGAATTTGTCCATTTCTTCCAGGTTGTCCATTTTATTGGCATAGAGTTGCTTGTAGTAATCTCTCATGATCTTTTGTATTTCTGCAGTGTCAGTTGTTACTTCTCCTTTTTCGTTTCTGTTTCTATTGATTTGAGTCTTCTCCCTTTCTTTCTTGATGAGTCTGGTTAATGGTTTATCAATTTTGTTTATCTTCTCAAAGAACCAGCTTTTAGTTTTATTGATTTTTGCTATCGTTTCCTTCATTTCTTTTTCCTTTATTTCTGATGTGATTTTTATGATTTCTTTCCTTCTGCTAACTTTGGGTGTTTTTTGTTCTTCTTTCTCTAATGGCTTTAGGTGTAAGGTTAGGTTGTTTATTCGAGATGTTTCCTGTTTCTTAAGGTAGGATTGTATTGTTATAAACTTCCCCGTTAAAACTGCTTTTTCTGCGTCCCATAGGTTTTGGGTCATCATGTCTCCTTTGTCATTTGTTTCTAGGTATTTTTTGATTTCCTGTTTGACTTCTTCAGTGATCACTTCGTTATTAAGTAGTGTATTGTTTAGCCCCCATGTGTTTGTATTTTTTCCAGATCTTTACCTGTCATTGATATCTAGTCTCATAGTGTTGTGGTCGGAAAAGATACTTGATACAATTTCAATTTTCTTACATTTACCAAGGCTTGATTTGTGACCCAAAATATGATCTATCCTGGAGAATGTTCCCATGAGCACTTGAGAAAAATATGTATTCTGTTGTTTTTGGATGGAATGTCCTATAAATATCAATTAAATCCATCTTGTTTAATGTATCATTTAAAGCTTGAGTTTCCTTATTTATTTTCATTTTGGATGATCTGTCCATTGGTTAAAGTGGGGTGTTAAAATCCCCTATTATTGTGTTACTGTCGATTTCCCCTTTTATGGCTGTTAGTATTTGCCTTATATATTGTGGTTCTTGTATGTTGGGTGCATAAATATTTACAATTCTTATATCTGCTTCTTGGATCGATTCCTTGATCATTATGTAGTGTCCTTCTTTTTCTCTTGTAATAGTCTTTATTTTAAAGTCTATTTGTCTGATATGAGAATTGCTAATCCAGCTTTCTTTTGGTTTCCATTTGCATGTAATATCTTTTTCCATCCCCTCACTTTCAGTCTGTATGTGTCTCTAGGTCTGAAATGGGTCTCTTGTAGACAGCATATATATGAGTCTTGTTTTTGTATCCATTCAGCCAATGTGTGTCTTTTGGTGGGAGCATTTAATCCATTTACATATAAGGTAATTATCGATATATATGTTCCTATTCCCATTTTCTTAATTGTTTTGAATTTGTTATTGTAGGTCTTTTCCTTCTCTTGTGTCTCTTGCCTAGAGAAGTTCCTTTCACATTTGTTGTAAAGCTGGTTTTGTGGTGTTGAACTCTCTCAGCTTTTGCTTGTCTGTAAAGCTTTTAATTTCTCTTTCAAATCTGTATGAAATCCTTGTTGGGTAGAGTAATCTTGGTTGTAGGTTTTTCTCCTTCATCACTTTAAATATGTCCTGCCACTCCCTTCTGGCTTGCAGAGTTTCTGCTGAAAGATCAGCTGTTAACCTTATGGGGATTCCCTTGTGTGTTATTTGTTGTTTTTCCCTTGCTGCTTTTAATATGTTTTCTTTGTATTTAATTTTTGACAGTTTGATTAATATGTGTCTTGGAGTGTTTCTCTTTGGATTTATCCTGTATGGGACTCTCTGTGCTTCCTGGACTTGATTAACTATTTCCTTTCCCATATTAGGGAAGTTTTGCACCATAATCTCTTCAAATATTTTCTCAGTCCCTTTCTTTTTCTCTTCTTGTTCTGGAACCCCTATAATTCGAATGTTGGTGTGTTTAATATTGTCCCTGAAGTCTCTGAGACTTTCCTCAGTTCTTTTCACTCTCTTTTCTTTATTCTGCTCTGCAGTAGTTATTTCCACTATTTTATCTTCCAGGTCACTTATCCGTTCTTCTGCCGCAGGTATTCTGCTATTGATCCCATCTAGAGTATTTTTAATTTCATTTATTGTGTTGTTCGTCGTTGCTTGTTTCATCTTTCGTTCTTCTAGGTCCTTGTTAAATGTTTCTTGCATTTTTTCTATTCTATTTCCAAGATTTTGGATCATCTTTCCTATCATCATTCTGAATTCTTTTTCAGGTAGACTGCCTATTTCCTCTTCATTTGTTAGGTCTGGTGGGTTTTTATCTTGCTCCTTCATCTGCTGTGTGTTTTTCTGTCTTCTCATTTTGCTTATCTTACTGTGTTTGGGGTCTTCTTTTTACAGGCTGCATGTTCGTAGTTCTTGTTGTTTTTGATGTCTGTCTCCAGTGGCTAAGGTTGGTTCATTGGGTTGTGTAGGCTTCCTGGTGGAGGGGACTAGTGCCTGTGTTCTGGTGGATGAGGCTGGGTCTTGTCTTTCTGGTGGGCAGGTCCACGTCTGGTGGTGTGTTTTGGGGTGTCTGTGGACTTATGATTTTAGGCAGCCCCTCTGCTAATCGGTGGGGTTGTGTTCCTGTCTTGCTGGTTGTTTGGCATAGGGTGTCCAGCACTGTAGCTTGCTGGTCGTTGAGTGAAGCTGGGTGCTGGTGTTGAGATGCAGATCTCTGGGAGATTTTCACCGTTTGATATTATGTGGAGCTGGGAGGTCTCTTGTGGACCAGGGTCCTGAAGTTGGCTCTCCCACCTCAGAGGCACAGCACTGACTCTGGGCTGCAGCACCAAGAGCCTTTCATCCACAGGGCTCAGAATAAAAGGGAGAAAATGTAGAAAGAAAGAAAGAAAGAAAGAAGAAAGAAAGAAAGGGATGGAGGGAGGGAGGAAGAAAGAAAAAGAAAGTGGATAAAATAAAGTAAGATAAAATAAAATAGTTATTAAAATAATAAATATTAAGAAAAAAACGGACGGATAAAACCCTAGGACAAATGGTGAAAGCAAAGCTATACAGACAAAATCTCACACAGAAGCATACACATACACACCCACAAAAAGAGGAAAAGGGGAAAAAATAATAAATCTTGCTCTCGAAGTCCACCTCCTCAATTTGGGATGATTCCTTGTCTATTCAGGTATTCCACAGATGCAGGGTACATCAAGTTGATTGTGTAGCTTTAATCCGCTGCTTCTGAGGCTGCTGGGAGAGATTTCCCTTTCTCTTCTTTGTTTGCACAGCTCCCGGGGTTCAGCTTTGGATTTGGCCCCGCCTCTGCGTGTAGGTCGCCGGAGGGCGTCTGTTCTTCGCTCAGACAGGACGGGGTTAAAGGAGCCACTGATTCGGGGGCTTTGGCTCACTCAGGTCGGGGGGAGGGAGGGGCACGGAGTGTGGGGCGAGCCTGCGGCGGCAGAGGCCAGCGGGACGTTGCACCAGGCTGAGGCGCGCCGTGCGTTCTCCCCGGGGAAATTGTCCCTGGATCCCGGGACCCTGGCCGTGGCGGGCTGCACAGGCTCCCCGGAAGGGAGGTGTGGATAGTGACCTGTGTTCGCCCACAGGCTTATTGGTGGGGGCAGCAGCAGCCTTAGCGTCTCATGCCCGTCTCTGGGGGCCGCGCTGTTAGCCGCGGCTCGCACCCGTCTCTGGAGCTCCTTTAAGCCGCGCTCTTAATCCCCTTTCCTCGTGCACTAGGAAACAAAGAGTGAAGAAAAAGTCTCTTGCCTCTTCGGCAGGTCCAAACTTTTTCTCGGACTCCCTCCCAGCTAGCCGTGCTGCACTAACCCCCTGCACGCTGTGTGCACGCCGCCAGCCCCAGTCCTCTCCCTGCGCTCCGACCGAAGCCCGAGCCTCAGCTCCCAGCCCCGCCCGCCCCGGCGGGTGAGCACACAAGCCTCTTGTGCTGGTGAGTGCCGCTCGGCACCGATCCACTGTACGGGAATCTCTCCGCTTTGCCTCCGCACCTCCGAAGCTTCCCCCCTCCGCCACCCGCAGTCTCCACCCGCGAAGGGGCTTCCTAGTGTGTGGAAACCTTTCCTCCTTCACAGCTCCCTCCCACTGGTGCAGGTCCCGTCCCTATTCTTTTGTCTCAGTTTTTTCTTTTTTTCTTTTGCCCTACCCAGGTACGTGGGGAGTTTCTTGCCTTTTTGGAGGTCTGAAGTCTTCTGCCAGCGTTCAGTAGGTATTCTGTAGGAGTTGTTCCACGTGTAGATGTATTTCTGGTGTATCTGTGGGGAGGAAGGTGATCTCTGCGTTTTACTCTTCTGCCATCTTCCCCGATCTCCTCTATGTACTTCATTTTTTTTTGTACTTCATTTTTGAGGGTGCTAATATATAAGGTACTGTGTTATTAATTTCAAACTTCACTTGTTCATTGCTGTTATATAGGAAAGCAATTGCCTTTTTTTATATTAACCTTATCCTCTAACCTTACTGGAGTTGCTTATTAGTTCCAGTCTTTTTGGATATTCTTTCTGATTTTCTACATAGACAAACACATCATCTGCAAACAAAGGCAGTTTTATTTCTTCTTCCCAATCTGTATTCCTTTTATATCCTTTTCTGGTCTTAATGCATTAGCTAGGAATTCCAGTACAGTTTTGAAAAGGAGTGGTGAGAGGGGGCATCCTTGACTTTTCTTGATCTTAATGGTAAAGCTAGTTCCTAACCATTATGTATGGTGTTAGCTGTGGTGTTTCTGTATATGTTCTTTATCAAGTCAAGGAAGTTCTACTCTATTCCTAGTTTGCTGAGACAATTTTATTGTTTTGCATGTGGATATCTAGTTGTCCCAGCACAGTTTGTGAATGGACGGGATTTTCAACAAATGGTGATTGAATTCCAATCAATGAAATGTAAGTGTAAATGATGTAGGCATTTCTTTACCATGGAATTTAAGAAGCAGGTGGACTACCTCTACTCTTTTTTTCCCATTTTGCTGGCTAGACGCAGACCACAGTGATGCCCCATCACATATTTTTTCTGTTTTGAAAAGTTACTTTAACGTTCAATTAACTACCAATATTCGCTGGCATTGTGGAAATTCAGGATTTCTTCTCCCTGCAAAGTTAATAACCATGAACTCACCTCACCAGCCCCTTTAGTTCTAGAAATCCTCAAGGGGTATTTCCCATGTCCTAAATTTTGATGGTTTTCACACGATTTTTCCATGTGTGGTTGCCACAGTAAGCTTTACTGTGAGGCACTTAAGTCCCTCCAATTGCTCCCTCTAATTCGTCCAACCACTACCCATACCCAGAGTCCTCATCATGTTAAAGTTGAGTACTACTCTAAACTTTAAAGCCATGTTGGAGAGGAGGATGTTTTCCTCTCTTTAGGTTATACTTTATAAGTGGGATCTGCACAACAGAATATTATAATTTCTTTGCAAACTGTGCTTTTCATGATAACTTATGAACCTGCCTTTGTTGTAACAGACATACAGTTGAAGGCATATGTTTGAAGAGGCAAAAATAGGAGTCCTAATCCCAGTGCTGCCATTAGAATAGCTATATTCCACTAATGAAAAGGCATTGTTCCTGGGCTGAGGTCACTGTGCCTGGCTCTGTTTTCCTTCAGCATAAATTCTCTTAAAGAAGAACCCACTCCAAATATAACCTGAAAATATTCTGGGGTCAGGCCTCCCCACAAGTTCTTTAGATGTGCTTTGTCTCAAGTAATAGACACAGTTTAGATCTTTCCTAGAGGTTCTTCAGTCTCTACTGAAACTAGACATCTATTGATCCAGTTTCATAGTTTACAAGACCCAGCCTTGTTGGTCCCACCTGCAAGGGACTTGAGTTCCTGTGTAAAGCTCCTGAAACTCGGGAATATGAGAATGGATATATTCTAAGAATACATAGGGTTTGGATCAACCTTGAACAAAAGGGAGATCCCAGAGGGAAAGTTTGCCTGAGGAACATGAAGGACAGAAGAAAGGTAAATTAAGCTAAATGGGCAAAACTATGTCCATGACCACGATGACTGAGAGAGACAAGAGTAGATCACTCAAGCTGCACAGGCAAGGGATATGCTAGTGTGAAAGTTCATGTGCATGTATGTGGGAGGTGGGGTGGGTATAGTGCAGCAGCACAGCTGCTTCTGTATCCCAGGCTTACTGGTGGGGGAATTATTTGGGGGGAGAGAGAGACAGGGAGACAGAGAGAACACGAAGCTGGGGCTCTGCTTTTATTAGGGTCCCACTGTAGGGAGCCTAGGGTTTGTCAGGTTGTCTTTATTGGCTAATTTAAAGCACAAGAGCAGATAGTAGTCTCAGGAAGGAAAAGGCAGGATCTCTCAAGGAATCAGTTGTCTAGGTTAACCAAGTCTTTCTGAAAGAGGGAACTAAATGAGTTGGGAGTGGCCTAGTTCCTTCTCAGGTCCTTTTGCTGGTAGCTATGTCTTACAGCCCATAATATGATTATTCAAGATGGTTTTCTTTTGAAATGGATGCCTTGGCAATCAAAAGCTTAATGTCAGGCACTTAAATCAAAAAGCATAATGCCCAGCACTTACACTTCAGAAATTTATATTTCAGAGGCTAGTCAGGGTTACACAGGTGCTAGTGGAGACACTGGAGAGTGAAACTGTGGCTGTTGCAATCACACGAGAATCCATTTTACAAGGAAGTAAATATAATATTACTTAACAGACAGACATAGGTCAGCGTCTTGTTTAAATCTTTTCTTTGCTCTCTGATTTTAAAGATGACACTTAATCTATCTGATATATACACATAAAGAGCTAACACATAAAAAGCTTAAAATACGACTTTTCCCAGTTCAATAAATGTTAACAGCAATAGTGTCTTCTGTAAATGAATTTAGAAAAAATTGTCCAAAAGATATTTCAAAGTCTCACAGTAAAATCAGTCAGCTTTGGTAGATCCACTCCCCTGCCAGTAAATATTTTGGGATCAATATCCCAACACCTGGAAATTACCAGAGAAGCTTGCATTGGTATGACCATAAACTTGTAGGATAGAAATCTAAATTAAATAGAAAACACAAGTAAATGTAAACTCAAGAGAACAGAGATTTCTTTCTGGTGTCTTTTTTTTCCTATTGCATGTCCAGTGCCTAGGAAAAAGCAGATACTCATATATATTTGTTGAATGAATAAAAGGCACCAGACACTTTCAGAAGGAGAAGGAACAGTTCACA